>NC_073303.1:914832-944101 GCF_027595985.1 Sorex araneus
CCTGGCACTGGGCACCGAGGGGTCCCGGGAGCAGCGGCAGGTGTGGCCCCGAAGCAAAGCAAGCAAACAGCGAGGGAATAAATAAGGAAAAGCTGTTACCCCTTCTGGAAGCTTCCGCAGGAGGACATCCATCAGATTAACCACGGGCCCCGGACACTCGTGATCTGGTGCTCCCAGTCCGCGTTTGCACCAGGCGGCCTTGGCAGGGCGTGGCCCGACGCACCAGGCAGGTCCCCAGGGACTCTGCCGGGGAGACTCACGGAGCCGGGTTCTGGCTGGGGCACGCCCTTCTCTGCCCGCCGCGTTCCCCTGAGAAAAGTTCTTTGAGGAGACGTTGTTGCTTCAGTAAACACGCGTGCCCCCGCAGGCCCCCGTCAGGAGCCGGGAAGGGCACACGCAGCGCCAGGGAATGATCAGGGCAACACGCGCCTCGGGACGTCGTGCCGTGGTGTCGAGGCTCCTCTGAACCCTGGTGACCTGTTTGGGAGGGAGGCAGGTGCCCCTCGCCCCTCTCTCCCTCCCCTCTCGGGGCCCCCTGCAGCAGGTGAAGCCCGGAGCCGGGCCCCCTCCCGCCCGCCCCCTGCTCCCCGTCTCACGCGCCTCTGCTGCCTGTGTTCCCCTCCGCCCTCTGACTCTCAGAATCCGCCAGCTCAGCGCCCAGCCACATGCTCGTGTTTGTTCCTAGATTATTTTGGGTTTGTCTCACAACGGAGACGTTACTGGTGCCCGCCCGAGCAAATCGATGAACAACGGGATGACAGTGCTGCAATGCTTTTTGGGTCACGCCTGGCGATGCTCAGGGCTGACTCCTGGCTCTGCACTCAGGAATCACCCCTGGCGGTGCTCAGGGGACCCTATGGGATGCTGAGAATTGAACCCGGGTCGGCCGCGTGCAAGGCCAACGCCCTCCCCGCTGTGCTCTCGCTCCGGCCCCTTCGCTCCTAGATCTGCCGCTCGTCCTTGCGACCAGGCTTGGGGCTGGCGCTCTGTGGAACACCGTGTTCCAGTTGCCGTGGCGCTTCCCTGAGTGGGAACTGGGGGGACAGGCCGTGTTCGTGGACGGGGGATCCTCCAGCACGCGACTCGCTTCCCGGCAACCACAGGGGCGGGTTGCGTCTCCTTAGAAACCGCCCTGGCGCAGACGTCCCCGGAGAGGCCCTGGTCCTGGGAAGGAAACGGGGGCATCCCGGGTACCGTTCAGGGGAAAGACTCCGTCACCCGCTGCCCCGTCAGGCCAAGCTACAGCATGTGATGGCGCTGCCAGGCCCAGGCCAGCAGCAAATGGCTCATGTCAGAGCCTGTTGCAGCAGCGAGTAAGTGTTTGTCAGTAGCAACGCGGGGACGCGCCCCCGGCCCCTGCGTGGGGAGGCTGAGTCAGGCGGCGACACGGGGAAGGGAAGAGGGTTCTGGGTGGCTGGGTCTGGGCGGGCGCGGGGGAGAGCTTGGGGTGGGGAATCAGTGAAGGTTCCCTCCGCCCCCCGGGAGCTGAGCCACAGCAGCCCGTGACGCCCAGACCCTGCGCGACACCACGAGGGGGACTCAGGCCTTGGGCCTGCTGCCTTGGGGGCCACGGCTGTGGTGCTCGGGGCACCCCACGTGGCGGCTGCGGTGCTGGGGCTGCACCGGCTTCACCGCAGGCCTGGCTCCAGCGGGCGCAGGCTTCGGTGAGGGCTGCCAGGCCGTGCCCGCGAGAGGCCGCCCCTCGGCGCCCCGAGCAGGTCTGGGGAGTCCAAGTGTTCCACAGCGAGTTGCCAGTCACGGCCGCTCTTCCCTCCCGCCGCTGACCGGGGCCCCGTGCCCAGAGCGCTGCCCCGCGCCCGGGACCCGGCCACCCTCGCGTGCGTCCCCGTGCCCGGGACCCGGCCACCCCGGGGCCCTGCCCAGCCCTGCAGCTGCCCCGGCTCCGGAGTTTCCCTGTGCAGACAGTCCGCGGGCTGGCGGTCACCACTGCTAGTGGCCTCGGGGTCAGCGCAGAGCCATGGGACTGGCAGCTCTGAGGGAGACGGAGCCCCACAGCCCCAGTGACGTCACACGGGGCTCCCTCGACCCCCTGACCGAGCCCCGCTCCTGTCCCCCGCAAGCCACGCTTCACTGCGTGTCGTGTGCTTGTGAACGTGTGTTTGTGTGTGTGTGAGTGTGTGAGTGTGAACATGAGTGTGTGCATGTGTACGTGTGAGTGTGTGTCTGCAAGTGTGTGTGAGTGTGCACAAGTGTATGTATGTGTATATTTGTGAGTGCGTGAATGTAAGTGGTGTGAGTATGTATGTGCATGTGTGTATGTGTCAGTGTGAGTGAATGAGTGTGTGTATGTGTCAGTGTGTGTCTGCGAGTGTATGCATGTGTCTGTGTCTGTGAGTGTGTGTGTGCGAGTATGAGTATACATATGTGAGTGTGCATGTGTCTGTGTGAGTTTCTGCAAGTGTGTATATATGCATGTATGTGAATGTGTGAGTGTGAATGTGCATGTGTGTATTTGTGAGTGTATGTGTGTGTGCATGAATGTGTACGACTGTGTGTTTGAATCTGTGTAAGTATGTATGTGTGAGTGTGTGCATGTGTGTGATTGTGCAAGTGTGTATGATTATGTGTGTGCATGTATATGATTGTGTGTGTTTGTAAATGTGTGAGTGTGTGTAAGTGTGTGAATGTAAAATGTAAGTGTGTGACTGTGTGTGAGAATTTGAGTGTGTGAGTGTATGTGTGTGTGAGTATGTGTATGTGCATGTGTGCAAATATTTGTGAGTGTGTATGCATGTGTGAATGTGAGTGTGTGAGTGTATGAATGTGTGTGAATATGTATATGTGAGTGTGTGCCTGTGCCTGAGGGAGGGAGGGGGAGGGAGGGAGGAAGAAAAGAAAGAGAGAGAAAGTGAAACACATGAACTGTTAAGGTATAACCTATATATCTCATACATACTCAGCCATACTGTATTATGCAAAGGCAGATTATGTATCAGGCAGATTATATCATCCATGTGTATATAAATGGTGTGTAATCACTTGTATCACTTGTCATCCCGTTGATCTTCGATTCGCTCAAGTGGGCGCCAGTAGCGTCTCCATTCGTCCCTGTCGCGTGCTAGTGTAGCCCAGTGGTGTCTGCTGACTCCAGGAACAGGAAGAGCCTCAAACCGCTCATTCAGGGTTTTGACGAAGAAGGCTGGTGTGTATATACCAATTACATATATATATGGTGTAGATACAAGGTGTGTATACACTGTATCCCTCTCGGAGAGCCCGGCAAGCTGCCGAGAGTGTCCCGCCCGCACAGCAGAGCCTGGCAAGCTCCCCGTGGGGTGCTCGATATGCTGAAAACAGTAACAGTAACAGGTCTCATTCCCCTGACCTGAGAGAGCCTCCGATCTTGGGAAGGACGAGTGAGGAGACGCTGCTAAAGTCTCAGGGCTGGGACGACTGGAGACGTTACTGGCACCCGCTCGAGTAAATCCATGAACAACAGGATGACAGTGACAGTGACAAGTGCCTGTGTGTGATTGCGTGAGTGTGTGAGTGTGTGTGAGTGTGAGTGTGAGTGTGTGTGTGTGTCTGGCCACTCCCGGCAGTGCTCAGGGATCGCCCTGGGAGCCATGTGGTGCCCTTCTCAGCGTCCGGCAGGGGACCCGGCTCGGGGGGGCTGGCCTCTTCCTCAGACCCCCGGCCCTGCCGCGCCAACCTGCCCCCGGCCCAGCTCTCCGCCGACCTTCCCGCCGTGCATGGGACGAGGCGGAGTCAGGGGTCGCTGGGAGGCTGTGGGGTCCCGATGGAAGGGCCCCTCGCCCAGGGGCCCGCAGACCTTCCCTAAGCGGTGGGCCCCCGGCTGTGGGGGACAGTGTCCAGCACCACCAGCCCCCGGGGCCTGGGCCCACCATGTGTGGCTGATGTCCGGCAGCCTCGGGGAGTGACCGGCACCTCTGGCGTCTCTGCGAGGTCGGGGGTCTCCTCCCCGCCCCCCCCTGGCCGGCGGTGGGTGAGGGGATTTGTGTAACTCCCGGTGAGTGGTACAAATGCAATAAGGCGCCGCGCTCCTGTTGAATCCGGAAGGCTTTCTCCCGTCCACGCGCCCGTAATGGACGGTTCAGGCCGAATTATCCATTATTGCTCCCAAAGTTTACAATTAAACTATCGATCAAAGCTGGCAGGGAGATCTCCCCGGCAGCCGGCACGGGGCGGGCGCGGAGCCTCCGAATTGCATCAGGCCTGTCTGCGGGAGCCAGGAGGAGGTGACGGAGACGGAGGGTGACGGATGGACGCGGCCGGGGGGACACTGTCCACCGCGGGCCCCGCCGTGGGTCGCTGAGGGGGAGAGCAGCGCCCCCTCGAGGCGCCTGGGCTGTGCCGGGCAGGGGGTGTCGCGGCCGGGGGTCCCCTCTGCCGAGACCCCGTCCCCGGCCGGCTGTGAGGACGGAGATGAGCGGGGTCTCCCCACAGGGACCCGCCCGGCCCGCGCCTGCGAGATGCATCTTTGCTGGGAACCCACAATAAAATGACTGTTATTTATCATTACAAACCTCTTTATCATTTAGTCAATAACGGGCCCCGCTCTCCCGGCCTCGCCCCTGCGCGCAGAGCCAGAAACCCGTATTACTCTCGCCGGGCCCGCGGGCAGGAGATGTCAGGGTGGGGGCGTGACGGAGCCCGGCTCTGCGGCTCAATTGTGTATGAAGGCCCGAGGCGCAGTGCCCGCGCCCCTCTCTGCCGAGCGGCTCCCGCGCTGAGCGTCCCCTCCCGGGCCTCCCCGCTCGCTCGCACCTGCCGCTCGCAGCAGGACACACCCAGCCGCCTCGGCCTTCTTGAATTTTCCGGAGGGGGCGGGAGTGGCCAGGAGGAAGGGCAGCGAGAGCCCTCCCCGTGCCCTGGTGGGGGTCTGGGGTCTCTTAGGAGGCGCCCACAGAGCACAGCACCCACCCGAGACAGGGTCGCCCACGGCAGGCTGCACGGGGCACAGAGCTCCGCCCCCCACCTGGAACCCCCGGTGACCCCCGAGAGTCTGGAAGCAGGATGCGGAGGGTCCGAATGCCCCCTTGGGGTCCCGCCTCTCCTAGCGCCCGAGAGGCTGCAGGCTCTAGCTTTCCCTCGGGCCGTGACTCGGGCCTTGACCCCGACCGGGTGGGCGGGGGGCATCTCACGGGCGGGCAGCCAGGGCAGGGAAGGGGCGGCCGCGGGCCGGGGGGCGTCCCCAGCTCCAGCCCCCACTGGCCAGCCTGCAGACGGAGGGGGCAAAGTTCGCTGTCTCTCCCTTGCTGGATTCGATATCCCCGTCTACCTAATTCCGGGAGGGGACGGCGGGGAGAACCCCAGAGACCGATGTTTTCAGAGCTGGGAGGGCTGCAGGGAGACCCCCCCCCACCCATGCGGCTGTCTGAGAGGGGAGGCACGCTCGCCGGGAAGGCGGAAACAAAGCCAAACAGCAAGGGATGCTCCAGGCACCGGAAAGGCAGCTCCCGGCCCAGGGCCCCTTTTCCCTGGGGGTCTCGGGCAGCGGGAGGGACCCAGGGGGAGACGCTGCCTCCCTCAGAGCTGTGCACTTCGGCCGTGATTCCTGTCTGTCCCCAGAGCCGAGCAGGCGCCCAGGAGTCAGCCCAACGCGGCCGGCCCGGGGCAGGACGCGGCCACTGCACCCACAGGCCGGGCCCGGGGCCTCCATGGAGTCGGGGGTGCAGCTGGGGGCGGGATTAGCACACGCACATGTCCAGGGCATGTCCAGGGCGGCCTCTGCTCTCCGGTCGGGCTGTCCATCATGTCCGTCAGTCAGTCATCCGCTGTTACCTGTCTGCCCGCCCGCCCTCCACACACTCCTCCCCTCACCCATCTCTGCATCCGCTTCCTCCCCCTCCCTCCCTCCCTCCTTCTTCCCTTCTATACTCCCTCTCTCCTTCCCTCCTTCCCTCCCTCCTTTCCTCTTTCTTTCTTTCTTTCTTTCTTTCTTTCTTTCTTTCTTTCTTTCTTTCTTTCTTTCTTTCTTTCTTTCTTTCTTTCTTTCTTTCTTTCTTTCTTCCTTCCTTCCTTCCTTCCTTCCTTCCTTCCTTCCTTCCTTCCTTCCTTCCTTCCTTCCTTCCTTCCTTCTTTCTTTTCTTTCTTTCTTTCTTTCTTTCTTTCTTTCTTTCTTTCTTTTCTTTTCTTTCTTTCTTTCTTTCTTTCTTTCTTTCTTTCCTTCCTTCCTTCCTTCCTTCTTTCTTTCTTTCTTTCTTTCTTTCTTTCTTTCTTTCTTTCTTTCTTTCTTTCTTTCTTTCTTTCTTTCTTTCTTTCTTTCTTTCTTTCTTTCTCTCTCTTTCTTTCTTTCTTTCTTTCTTTCTTTCTTTCTTTCTTTCTTTCTTTCTTTCTTTCTTTCTTTCTCTTTCTTTCTTTATTTCTTTCTTTCTTCCTTTTTTCCTTATTTCTCTGCCCACTTACCCATCCATCCATCATATATCTATTTTCTATCCATCATCTGTCTTTTATCCATCCATCCATCCATCCATCCATCCATCCATCCATCCATCCATCCATCACTACCTACCTACCCATTACCCATTCATCCATCGTCTATCTCTCATCTGTTTTGTACTTTTCTTTTTCGCTGTAAAGTCCCACCCCAAAATAATCGTCCTCTCAGGTTGTTACCGATATAACACGGACAGAGGGGACAAGGGTCTTCTCCAGTCCTGCCCGCCACTGCTCGCCTGTGGGCTGACACTCAGGGGAACTCCGGACAGGCAAACGACGTGGGATTCTTGTTGGCAAGTCGAGTTTGCCACCTCAGAGGACTCGGCCTCCCGCTGGGCTCCTGGTCTCCAGGTCGAGACCAACCAGCCTTGGGGAGTGGCAGGGGGAGGCAGCCCGTCTGACCCGGGGCTCGGCAGGAGAACTTCCAGAACATTCACTTTCCACGTGGATGGACAATGCGTGGGCGGCCGACACTGCTGGCCGCTGACTTGACCTCGCACCAACGGCCCGACCCCGAGAGTCCTGGGGTACTTGTGAGCACGGATAAGGATGATTCTTCTCTCTCGGAGGCTGGAGCCCCGTGTTCCTATAGGGAGCGAGACCCTCCGGCCAGGGAACATTCGGGGTGCGATGAGAGGGCAGGTGGGGGAACACTCACCCTGCACCAGAGGCTACAGTGAGGAAGTGGGAATCTGAGAAGCAAAAAGGAAAAACCACCAGGACAGCAAAGTGGTGCAACGACTTTTCTTCCCAAGGCGTCTCCGGGGAAGACACGTACAAACATTTGAAGAGAAACTCCCGGAAACTGTGTGGCGGGGCTCAGGGTCGCAGGGCATGGACCTGGCCCGCTGTCTGGGGCTCCTGGGGTGGCAGGATGACGGGGCCTTTGGGGTAGGACGCCAGCCGTCTGCGAATCAGGACGAAATCCAGCCCCCAGTGCCCACAAAGGTACACCTGGTGAGCCCCAGGCTAAGCGAGACTCGTCAGGTGGGAAAGAACAATACAGAGTGATTTTCTGCATTGGAATATGAAGAAATGAAACAAAGCAAAACAAGAATAAGTGCCTAGATTACAGCACTGTGGCACTGTCGTCCCATTGTTCATCGATCTGCTCGAGCGGGCACCAGTCACGTCTCCATGGTGAGACTTGTTACTGTTTTTGACATATCGAATACGCCACGGGGAGCTTGCCAGGCTCTGCCGTGCGGGCGGGATCCTCTTGGTAGCTTGTCAGGCTCTCTGAGAGGGATGGAGGAATCGAACCCGGGTCGACCGTGTGCAAGGCAAACGCCCGACCCGCTGTGCTATGGCTCCAGTCCGCCTAGGTTATCTGGTGAAAGTGCTGGTCACTGGGTTAGTTGCGCAAGGAGGCAGTTTCCGTGCATTGGTACAGGAGACTCGGTGTGACGATGGTGTGTACACTCAGATAACCTCGCGTGGACACGCGTTCTGTCTACCCCACTACCTGGCCACCTCGGGCCTGTCCCCAGTGTGACTCTTCCTCTTCTGCCTTCCTGTCTGTCTGTCGACCAGAGACTGTTGTTGTCTTTCCGTGGTCCAGCCGTTCATTGATCGCCTCTTCACCGTCTCTGATCAACCTGCGGGTCTGTCATGCCTCTCCCAGTCGCCCATGTCTCTCTTCAGATCTCTGTAAATATCTCTCTGTATGAAATGTTGCTTCAGTGTCTCAAAGCCACGACCTCAGGCTCATTGAGTGACCCCTGTAAGCCCCGAGTTCCTCAGCACTAAAATGGGATTTAGTTAATTATTTATTTTGGCCTTTTTTGGGTCAGACCCAGAGATGCTCAGGGGTTCTCTCCTGGTGGTGCTCAGGGGACCCTATGGGATGCCAGGGATTGAACCCGGGCTGGCGGCATGCAAGGCCAACACCCTCCCCGCTGTGCTATGGCTGGAGCTCAGTCAATACCCTGTGTGTTGGGGTCTGGGTTCTCCCCAGGAACCCCCACAACACAGCCCCAGGGGCTCCGGGGGCCAGTCCGCTGTATCTCCCTTGGGCGGCCAGTGTTGCTGCTTCCTCTGGTGCTGGCCTTGGTTTGGGGTTCGCCCCTGCCCGCCTGGGGGGTGCACACACCAGCTCTAGCTCCCCGTGCTCCCTGGGGAGGGCCGAGGGGCTGCTGTGGGGCTCCCCCACCCCGTCTCCGGCCCCAGTGCAGGAGCACTTTGCTGGGTAGCTGGGGCAGAGCCTGCGGCCGCCCCTCAAAGCGTCTCCCCCGCGTCTGCGCCTCTGCCCGGCCCCTCCCGGGCCGGTTTCCCGACCGGCCAACAAGAGCGTCCGAGCTGTTCCTCCTCTCACCTTGTCAAGCTCAGCGACCGGCGGCACTGCCCAGGGGGTGACCCCCACCCCCGCCGGGGGCCCTGCGCCGCCAGGAGCCCCGCCCAGTTTCAGATTCTTCGGGCTGGACCCGTCCACCACGGACGTGTGTTTCGGCTCACATGCCCTTAGGGCCCAGCCACGTTCCCGGGGTGGCAGCTGCCCGGGACGGACGGCCGCGCTCTGGGGCGTGCGGGGGTCACGCTGGTAACCAGGAGTGTCCAGCCGGAAGCCAACAGAAAGGCCCCGTGTCCTCCTGTGCTGGGCCCGGGCGCCCGGCCAACGCCGAGCGAGGGGTCACACAGGGCGAGCAGCGGACGCTCGGGGGGCCGGGGGGCTCCTGCTCCCTCTCCTGTGCTCTCTCCCTGCCTCAAGGACAGCGTGTCCCCACCCAGGAGAGAAAGGACCGGCCATGGCCCACGAGGACGCCGGCTCCTGAGAACTGTGCTCGATACGGTGGAGGAACAGCTGCGGGGGCCACGGGCCGGGCTGCCTGCAGCCGAGACCACTGGTATCTTGATTAGCTAAAAAAAAACTAGATTTAGCTAATTTAGGAAGAAAAAACTAGATTTTCAAGGGCAGAGATGGAAAACACCCGAAAAGAATCACTGACCCCCAGTGCAGAGCACCCTTGCCATGTGCTCACGCGGTCTGGCCGCTCGGAGGCGGGGAGACTGTGTTCGAGGCGGCGCTGGGTTAAGACGCAGCCCTGAGCATCTCCCAAGGGGGCCCTAAAGTGTCGGGTGCCGTTGGAGCATCTGCCCACGCCCCTTTGCACAGCGGTGGCTGAGGAGCCTGTGGCGAGAGCTTGAGAGAAAGATGGTGCCTGGGTGTGGCTCCGTGTCGTGGCCAAGGGGACGGGCCCTTTGTTCTCGCCTCTAGATTAGCAAGCGCATTTCTCGAGAGGAAGTCCAGGATGATTATGTGAGTGATTATATGATCAGATGATGATGTTATCTCGACCCGTTTCCTGTAAACGCAGACGGATGCCCAAAAGGGCTTCGCTCGCCTTGTGTGTGTTTTGTTTTGGCAAATAATCGTTTGAGAATTTGTCCCGACACTTTATCCCCAAAGATGGATATCTTCAGGGGAATGTCAGGCCCGCTCCCAGCTGCCGCTGCGGACAGATCTTCGAGATCTTGGAGCTGCCAGCCCGAGCGCCTTTCATCTCTGACGCCTACATTTTGGTTGGCCATGCAGAGCTCGCTTGGCCAACAAAAAAGGGAGTATTCTGTTTCCCGGTCTCTTTCTCTCCTGTACGCGTGTTACCACACACACTCATGTCTCTTATCATAGAAGGGCTGAGGAATCCCGAGTTCCTGATGGGCAAGGGTGACCGAGGGCTTCCTGGGAACCAGAAAATGCCTCGTCGAGTAGGACGTGCTGGACACACAGAACAGAGAAGGCTCGGGGACAGATAAGGCACCTGTGGAGAGACTCAGACACAGACATCGAAGGAAGGCAGGGGACAGGGGGACCAGTAGGTCAGCCTGGCAGAGACAGATGGTGGAGCATAACACAAATAATGTGTGAAATATTCATATAATGAGTTTTGTGCATTTGCATACATTATGCAAGGCAAGAATTCTCCTGTTTTCTCCCCGGCTGTGTTTATCTGAGGCCTTTGACTTGCTTCAAATGTCATCGCAGTTGACTGCAGACTCTTCTGAGCACGGCTTCCTCTGTTACGACACCGGCCACACACACACACACACACACACACACACACACACACACACACACACACACAGAGCACAATTCACATAGCAAACTAAACGTCGCAGTGAGAAAAAAAAAAAAAGCTGTCTTTCATCTCTCCACCCAGAGGCCTCAGCAGAGTTCTTGGCTTACCGGAGGGCCCAGTTAACGTGTGACGACAACACAAACGTGTCTGTGGTGTTATCCCGTGGGGCCAGATCCCAGCCACGAAGACCTCTGCACACTTCACCACAGGGGCCTGCAGTATGAGGCTTTGGTAATTTAAGCGAAGAGGAGAGTAACACGATCAATTTTACTACGTGTTGTTTTAGGGGAAGAATTAAAATGGGAGATTTCAGCTGAATGTAAAACAGTTTTCTAATATATTGGCTTACCAGACATTGGTATCAGGAAGACCCAAGTCATTGTTCAATGTTCCCATTTACAGGGATACGGCTGGGGCTACATTTCCTGCGAGGCAGGTTAAACAATGTGTGCTGCTGTTTTCTGCAATGGTTTTGAGGTGTCTTTTAAATTCAATATATTATAAATTTTATTGCATGTACATGTTATATTTTAAATCTTCTGGTGTCACTAGTTTAAATTTTATACCCGGTCACAGTTGCTCAATAAAAATTTGTGTGATGGAAAGATAAGGGACCCCTCAGAGAGAAGGCAGGAAGGGATATGGCCGGCTGGTATCGTTAAATTGACTTCTTTGGCTCAAGAAGTTTATAAAATAAATGTCTATATGATTTTTTTCTGATTAAAAAAGTGGATTGCAGAAAATTGGGAAAAATTTAAAAGCCCAGAGAACAAATAAAAATAACTAATCATTCAACATTTTTCAAAGAACATTTTTATGTAATATATTTGCTGATTAACAGGATATAAAAGTAATTTTTACAAGAATTGTTTATTTTTATAAAAGTAATTTTTGAGTTTGTTGAGTTTTGCCTTTAATACATTATCTGAAATAATAATTTGTATTTTGTCAATGCATGGGATCCATTTCTTGAACCAACTTAGTCCGTGTATCACGTAGAAAGTTCATTTCTCTAGAGTAATGTTACGGTGAATGTGATAATAAGTGAACCCTTGAGTTTATTTGGTTAGTATGTCGTATAAATCACTGAAAGTATGGGGGCGCTCTCATAGGGTCATGGTTGAGATTTGGGGCTTTAGAGTTGCCACCTTGTCCCCCAAAACATTGTCCCCAAACGTGATGACAGAGAGACCTGCCGAGGCCGGGGGCCTGAGGTCTGAGGTCCCCAAGCTTCTCCTCACCCTCCCACTAAGCTGCTGCTCCCTCGGACCGTGGGGGACCCTCGAGACTGGACCGTGCGTCCCGTGCTCACCTGCGCCCGCGGTTCTGTGTTTCCGCCACAGCACACGTAGGATCACACGCACCGCTGTGGGGCTCCGGGACGGGCCAGGCTGGGGCCGCGGTCACCCTGCTGAGCACAGGGGAGCGGAGCTTCTCCTGGGCTCGCCCTCCCGGCCGCCCCTTCGGGAATAGGAGCTCCGGGTCAAACGGGCTTGGGGCTCTCCTGGCAGTACTGGGGGTCCCCAAGGCTAGTCCAGCAGAGTTCAGGGGCCCCGAGGCTGCTGGGGGCGGGCCCCGGCCAGCTGCCCGGAGGCCACTGCCTGACCCCTGGACCGAGCACCAACACGGGGCGTTTTGCTTCATTTCGTTTCTCTGGGCCTGGGCTTGGGGACCTCAGCCGACCGCGTGCTGGGGTCTCTCCTGGCTCTGTGCCTGGGGTCTCTCCTGGCGGTCCTTGGAGCCCCTGCGGTGATGCCCGGTTCTGTGTCTCTAGCCGAGACGGCCCGGCGGGAGGGACAGTGACGCTGAGTTGGGCGCAGGGCCCGGGGCCCCGGCCTGAGCCCTGGCCGGCCGGGAGCTGAGTTCCAGGGGCCCCTGGCACCTCCCCAGCGCCCCGAGGCTCCCCCAGAGAGGAGGCAGCTGCAGGGGCGCCCCAGAAGCCAACCGGGCTCTGCCAAGACCACCGGCCCCCCACGACGGCCGGCCCCGCGTGCCGCCCCTCTGACATGGGCCCCCTGCCCCCGGCGCCTGCCCGCAGCCCGCCCTCGCCTCCTCTGCCGCCTCGGGAGCTGCCTCTGACCCGCGGGTGCCCCGGCCCCCCTCGCTCTGACAGGAGCAGGAGCAGAGAGGTGAGGCAGAGGCGCCCGCGGGGACTCTCTCTGGAGCCGGGGAATCCCCGGGGAGGGGGTCCTGATGTGGGGGACAGTTTCTCCCCGACGTGCACATTGCGCACCGGGTTCGGGCAGACGTGGGGCGAAGGATGACGGGTGGCCGCCTGCTTTACTGCCCACTGCACACGTATGTTACGGGAGTCTCAGCCCGGGAGGACAGTCCCCGTCATGTGAGGTCTGGCATCACTGACCGGTCACCTTCCCACCTGCTCTGCCCAGTCCCGGTCAGGGCTGTTAGGAATCAGTTAGGGGACAGCTCGAGGGCGGTGAGACTCCACACCCCAGCCTGGTGCCTGTAAAATGCGCCCAGACGCTCCCCCGGGTCCCTATGCAGGTACAGTCTGTGGCCATGCTCCACGCCCGGCCCCAAGGCCCAGAAAGAAGCCAGCAGGGACCTCTCTGCCCCTGGACCGAGGAAGAGCCCAAGCTACTTAAAAAACACATTTAGGGGCTGGAGCGATAGCACAGTGGGGAGGGAGTTTGCCTTGCACACGGCCAACCCGGGTTCGATCCCCGGCATCCCATAGTGTCCCCCGAGCACCGCCAGGGGTGATTACTGAGTGCAGAGCCAGGAGTAACTTCTGAGCATCGCCAGTGTGACTCAAAAAGCCAAAAAAAAAAAAAGAGCAAAAAATAGAAACATGGTTAGAGCTTTAATAGCGCCTGTTGCTTTGATTATATCTTTATGCCGCCCTGTTAAAAGTATTGGAAATACTGATTCCTACTGGTCAACACAGGATAGACCATGAAATTAAGGCGACTTCACTCGGCAACTATTGCAGAAAGCTTCACTTGGCCAGGGAGGACTTGTCCATGGATGCCAACATTGGCGATTTTCACGAGGAACATGATGCATTCAGAAGTGAATACTTGAAAATTGCTCCTCAAGATTCCAGCTGGTTGCAAAAGAACAATAATTAGCATTATTGTGGGGAGGACAAACAGGACCTCTCGGATCAAAGAGCTACAGTTGAGGCAGCAATGGGATGCCTGAGATCTCGGGATGGGGGCGGTACCGGCGCCGCTCTCGGCCGAGATGTGACCCGGGTGGCCGCACGTGTGCGGCCTCTCCGTTGCTGGATGACCGTGATCCCGGAGGCCAGCTAAGCTACTTTTGGTACCAGCAGCTCCTTGCAGAAATGTCTCTAGACTGTGAACTAAGCCACGGCCCCAAGCCTGCCCAGGAGGGGAAAGGTCTTTCTCTCTCCGCTTTTCCTTTGTGGGGGGAGGCGTGGCGACCCCCATCTTATAAGGGCCACTAAAGAGAGGTACGAGCTTGCAATGATGCAATTTCTGGCAGAAATTTCCCTGGACTTAGTTACTAAAATACTAAAATACAGAAATCCAAAACCACACAGCTGCTCTTGCTCTTCATTCTCAGCAACAGAAAACAACGGAAAATGAACTATCAAATGCTTCCTTTTCAGCAGGTCTGATTTGGGGGGGAAACTCCAAACAATAATAGTGAGTTTTTTTGTGGAAATAGTGAATGTAATCAAAGTAAAGAGAAAGTGAAGTGAAAATTATCAGCTACACAGGCAGGGGGGTGGGGGTGGGAGGGGGTATACTGGGGTTCTTGGTGGTGAAACATGTGCACTGGTGAAGGGACGGGTGTTCGGCCATTGTATAACTGAGACTTACGCCTGAAAGCTTTGTAACTTTCCATATGGTGATTCAATAAAAAATAAAAAATTTAAAAAAGAGCTACAGTTGAAGTTTTCGGGAAAGGGGTATCTTGAGATCACAGCTCCTGATTTCATGCATGATGCAATCACACTTACATGCCATATTTTGGCAGATGATTGACTCACAGTGAGGCTGCGTGTTATAGAATGCTTTTCTCCAGTTTCACGGGTGAGCGGGGAATCTCCTCAGTGTTTCTCGTAAACAAGAAGTAATGTTTATCACCTTGTCTGTGCTTATTCCTTTGAAAGGCCCTTTGTGTGTCTTGGTCATTTTCCTTTGGAAACACCCGTGATTTTCTTCATCTGAAAGTTGAGTTTAGACAGAAGGCACCAATCCAGGTGCAAAGGCACCACCAAGGTGCGGGTGGAATTTGCCTACTGGGAGCTCCTGGCCGCGGGGAGTTTCTCCACTCAACCCCAGAATGAAGACGCTCAAGTCCTTTTTCTGAATTTCAATGTCAGAAAGATGAGATAACGTTTCTAAGATTTCTAGGTAGTAGCTCGTAGCACAGCAGGTAGGGCGTTTGCCTGGCACGCGGCCGACCCGGGTTTGATTTCTCTGCCCCTCTCGGAGAGCCCGGCAAGCTACCGACAGTATCCCGCCCGCACGGCAAAGCCCGGCAAGCTCCCCGTGGTGTATTTGATATGCCAAAAACAGTCACAGCAAGTCTCACAATGGAGACGTTATGTTACTGGTGCCTGCTCAAGCCAATCGATGAACAACTGGACGACAGTGAGACAGTGCAGCTCTGGGGTGGGGCAGCCCCTCACGGGAGGCCAACACGCTCCCCGCCGGCTGGAGCTGATGAGGTAGTAAGGAGGAGATGAGCTAGTTCTGTCTTTTAAGCTCAGCCGAGAGAAGATGAAGGAATCAAAACAATCAAATATTCCATTGACGAACCTCTGCGAGTTCCTGAGCCTTTGTTACTCTCCCTCTCTCTCTCTCTCTCCCTCTCTCTCTCCCTCTCCCTCTCTCTCTCTCTCTCTCTCTCTCTCTCTCTCTCCCTCTCCCTCTCTCTCTCTCTCTCTGTAATACTTGTTTTCTTCTCCCTGAAACTTCTTTCCTTTTATCGTTCAACCCCACTTGTTTTTCACACCGTGCCCAGTGGCCTCTGGAAACGAAAGCTCGGACTCGTGCCTTCTGGGTGTTCCTGGGTGCTGCCGCCCAGGGTGTCTCAGCCCTCAGGACCCACGAGCGCGTGACCCAGCAACAGGCACCTGGCCCTGGCAGGAGGGGGCGAGGGGGCGGCCCCGGGGGAGAGGGAGCTGGCAAGGACGAGAGCTGCCGTCCGAGGCACCCGGGGCTGAGGAGCCCCTGAGTCTCGCCCACAGCCGACTCCACTCTCCATTTTAACCCGATTTCCCTTCCCTGCCCAAGTTCTAGGATCCTAGTGCTGATATTTTTGTTTTGTGCAAATAGTTTCCACTTGGGAGAGGGAAGAAATTCAGTTGAATAACAATGAAGAGACTTTAATCGGAGACGGTCTGGCTCCGACTCTGCCCGTGATTTATTTATGCTCCCATGGGGTCCTCCTTATAAATTATTCCGTATCTCCTCGCCGTCCTGTTTATATTGGAACTTTTGTCACAAATAAACAGGTTTTCAAACTTCAGAGGTTTCCGTCTCCACTGGCCGCTTGTTCCGGGGCGGGGACGGCTGACCCAGGCGTGGTTCTGGGGGGCCGGAGGGGCCCGTGCGGGCAGCCTGCACAAGGGCGGGCCCTGCCGCAGAGGGAAGAGCCGGGCTGGGTCACCTCCTCGGCTCCCGGGGCTGGACGTGGGTCTTCCGTCCCGAGCACTGTTCTCGGCGCTGTGGGCGTCCCCGTCCTGCCCCCAGGAGCCCCGCCGTGCCGGGCATCTTCCTCTGCTCGGGTCCAGGACTCAGGCGCCCGCGCACCCCGGGGATTAGGAGACCAGACACACGTGGCCCCGGGGATTAGGAGGCCAGACACACGTGGCCCCGGGGATTAGGAGGCCAGACACACGTGGCCCCGGGGATTAGGAGGCCAGACACACGTGGCCCCGGGGATTAGGAGGCCAGACACACGTGGCCCCGGGGATTAGGAGGCCAGACACACGTGGCCCCGGGGATTAGGAGACCAGACACACGTGGCTCCAGGAACCTGCTTCACGGATGGCTTAAGTTTCGGACCCCCGGCTTCCAGGCGTGCCGGCCTCAGGGTTCTCACCAGGCACGACCAGCGGCCACTTCCCGCCACCGCCGTCCCGGGCCCTTCACACCCACCCCGTCTCCTTGACGTCTGCGGTTTCCATGTTCTCTCCTTCCACTTACGGAAGCGCCTGCGCTGTGGTGCGGCCCACACAGAGGCACACGGGCCTCCTCCCCCATGCCCGGCTCTCACCCGCTACCCCCGGCCGCCTCTGGCTTCCCTGCCTCTCTCCTCCCCGGCATTTCCACCTCTGCACCCCCTCGGACACCTTCCATCTCCTGTCCGCCTTTCCTTGCGCCACAGGGGCCGTGAACACCTGTGTTCGTCCTCGTCTTCCTGACCTGCGTGACTTAACCGAGACCCTCCAGTTCCACCCGAGGCCCAAGGTCTGAGCCTTCTGCCTAAGCCCCTGGGCCGCTGGAAGCATCCAGAGGAGACGCTCACGTCCCCGCAGTGCGTCCAGTGGTCTCTCCAGTTATTCCAGTTTATTCCTATTTTTTCTGTTGTGCTGGTGTGAGCCGTGAATGAACAGAGAGAGAGGTGGGGAGAAGAGAGAGGGAGAGGGAGAAGAAGAGAGAGGGAGAAAGAAGGAGAGAGAGGGAAGAAGAGAGGGAGAGAGGGAGGGAGAGAGAGAGGGAAGAAGAGAGGGAGAGAGGGAGGGAGGGAGAGAAAGGGAGAGAGAGAGGGAGGGAGAGGAAGAGAGAGAGAGGGAGGGAGAGGGAGAGAGGGAGAGAGGGAGGGAGAGAGGGAGAGAGGGAGGGAGAGAGGGAGAGGGAGAGCTCAGGACAGGACAGCAAGTCTCTTAGAGGCTGGGCACTGAGGACCCCAAGTCAGGAGAGAAAGCGACTTGGGGCCCCGTCTGCCGAGAGTCTCTTATTCTCTTATTCTCGGAGTGAGCTAGAATCTATCACTGTATCACTGTCATCCTGTTGCTCCTTAATTTACTCAAGCGGGCACCAGTAACGTCTCCAGTCATCCCAGCCCTGAGATTTTAGCAGCCTCTCCTTACTCGTCTTTCCCAACGATTGGAGGCTCTCTCAGGGTCAGGGGAATGAGACCTATGGCTACTGTTTTTGGCGAATATGCCACGGGGAGCTTGCCAGGCTCTGCCACGGCAACAAACTCTTGTCATTTATCCCATGGCAATAAACTCTCTCAATAAACTCTTGCCAGGTCTCCAAGAGGGAGAACTAGGCTATCCGATGGGTGTATAGAAAATAAATCCAAATAACCAAGGCGTTTACTAAGGACCATGATGTAAACTGTGCCTGACAGTTGGAACTTCTCACGTCTACTTTATACTAAAAATATTCTACCTTGGGGGTGGGGTGATCTTGCAGTCAGCTGACCCAAGTCCAGTGCTCGGCCGCCTTGGGCCCTGGCTGCCGTGACCCCTGAGCTGAGTCAGCAGTAAGGGCTGAGCACTGAGGCAGCAGCCACAGGACACTCTAAGGAAGCAACACAAAAGGAAATCACGTGCGAAGACGAACTAGCGAGGAACATTTAGACAGTCAAACATCGGGTCCTTGGGCCTGGAGCGACAGCACAGCGGGGAGGGCGTTTGCCTTGCACGCAGCTGACCTGGGTTCGATTCTCAGCATCCCATAGGGTCCCCCGAGCACCGCCAGGAGTTAATTCCTGAGTGCAGAGCCAGGAGTGACCCCTGTGCATCGCCGGGTGTGAACCAAAAAGCCAAAAAAAAAAAAAAATTTAAAACAAACCCTTTATCCTCAGTATTTAGGGCCTGGCCCAGTCGGCAGAGCGTGAGAGCGAGAATCTATAAAAGGAAAATAAAGGAAGCATCTCCCCAGCCTTCAGGCGCCTCAAAGCACAAACAAGAAAGGGCTGCGTCAGTATCTCGTGCCCACTCGGCGTGACCTTCAGTGACCCCTCCCAGGCACTCCCCTAAGTCTGGCGGCCTGTGCCCCCCACCCTGCCAAGGCCTGGCTGGTCCTCACCCTCCTGACCAGGGTCACAGGAGCAGAGACCCTCCCCCTCCCCGCTGGCCTTGGGCTTGGTCCCAGCGCCTAGCCCTCGTCCCAGCCTCAGGATGCTCCGTGCATGCCCTTCCTCACTGGGAATTCCCTACTTGCCATGTGTTTCCTTTTGCTTACAGTCCCGTGTGTCGCTCGAGTATTTGGGGGGCTTGGGACTGTCCAAGAAATGTAGAACCAGATAATCTACTGATGAACAGGCTTTTTTTTTTGCCTATTCATAAAACCAAGCAGCATTCGACTATTCTGAAACGCTGCCCCAGTTTGTAAGAAACCCCCGAGTCAAGCCGAGAGCTGTCCAGTGGCTGTCACCCAACGGCGGCACGGCTGGTGCTCGTGGCCGGCGTCGCGAGGGACGCCGGGGTCTGGTGGGGTGGCCCATCCCGACGCCGGGCCACAGGCTGGCTCTCGCCGCTGGCTCTGAGCCTCGAGCGCTGCCCCTGCCCCTTCCCTGCAGGCAGACCCAGCTGCCGCCTCCTCTCAGCCCCTCCGCGGCCTGGACTGGCCACCCCCCTGCTGGGGTTCCCGCCTCCCACCTCCCGCCCTCTCTCGGGGTTCCCTTTCCCCTGCTCGGCCTGAGTGCTCCTCCCATAGGGCCGGCCCACACCCAGCCCCACTCTTGCTCCTGCAGGAGCCTCCCGCCGCCCGAGAGAAGAGTTTCAGCCCCTCAGCCCCACGGCCTGACTCAGAGCCCAGGACGCAGCAGGGGGCCTCCTCCCTCACCCGAGCCGAGAAATAGAGCCCCAGTGCCGTGCTGCAGGCCAGGGCGCCCAGCGGGAGGGAGAGTAGGAGGAAGGCCTGCCGCGGAGCGGGGTGGACGGGTGGGGGTGGCGGGAGGGACGCCGGGGACAGTGGCGGCGGAGAGTGGGCACTGGTGGAGGGACGGGAGCGCGACTGCGGTGTGACTGAAGCGCCGTCACGAGAGCGTGTCAGTCCGTAGCTGCATCTCATGGTGATTCGTAGAAAACAATAAATAATAGAAATAAAAGAAAATGGAATCTGGGTTGTTGGGTGGGGGGGGTGAGACAATGTGGGAGAAGCAGGTGCGGGCGCTGGGACACGGCATGTGCGAAGCCCACGGACACGCCTGACACGGGACTGGGACTCACCACGCAGCCCTCGGGAGAAGGAGGGAGAGTAGAACCGTGCCCTTCCCCGGGGCGCCCTCCCCCGAGAGGGTGACGGACTCGCGGGTCCAGACCTTCCTAAGGTCGCACTTGCAGCCCATCTGCTGCCTTGCGTGTGATGTGTCGGGTCACAGGCCTTACTGTCCAGCTCCTGTGTCCACGTTTGCCCAGGGCAGTCGAGTCCTCCCGTTTCGCCGCTGAGAAGGTACACGAGACCATTGCAGCCAAAGGGCCCCGACGGGAGAGAGGGAGGTGCCTTGAACACGTGACTGTGACCCGCGGCTGGGGCTGAGAGGAGCAACGGGGTCCGTCTGAGGCTAGAAATGTGTCGTACCGGAAGAGCCTGATCAGATCACGATCTCACAGACGGGCACAGGAGCGACTGAACACATGAAATGATGCGAGTCAGCCTAGAAGGAGGCGAAGGCCCCGGCGGCCCCTGGGCTGGGAGCGACGCTTCCACGCCGAGGTTCTGCTGCGCCTTCGAGCCGACTCCGTGGAGGGTCGTCCCTGGCACGCGGAGGCCCTGCAGTGGAGATGGGGCTGGTGGCCGTGACTGGGAGAGTGACGGGCAGGGATGGTGGCCCGGGTGACGCGGTGATGGGATGCGGGGATCGCTGGCGGCTGCAGCCCCCTCCCCCAGCCTCTGCCCAGGGCCCCTCTGTTAAGGGAAGCTCCTCCTTTAAGTGCTCCCAGCCCTCTCCCGCCTTCCTTTGCCCCTCTGGGTCTCGCCCTCTAAACTCCGGGGCTTCTGTCCGACTGCGCGTCCCCGGGGACCCGCCCTGACCCCTCAGCCTGGCCGAGCGTCCACCACAACTGCTCGTGGCCAGCCGCACTCCCTGTTTTCGGTAGCGTTTTCTGCAATCTTAGTGAATTTATTACCTACCAACCATCCTGAATTTATTATTTACAAAATATGTGTCCAATCTTGGCCAGCGCGGCCGGGCCCGTGTGCCCCTCTGATTGATGGCACCCGCGGCTCATCACGGGGGCTGCCGCCCGCCCAGGCCCTCGGCGGACATTTGCCGAGGAACTCAAATGAGAGCGAAATGGGGCTGGCTGTCCGGCGGAAGGGGACGGGCCTCTGCAGCCCCGCTCCGAGGCTGAAATACAGCCTCTCCCGCTCACAGTTTAAGGAGCATCCCCCACGCGAGCGTCATTTTAAATAAGAAGCGAACAGTTTTGCAAAGTCCATAGAAACAGTCTCAGATGAATCCAAGTGCATTGCAAAAAAGGGGGAAAAAAATGGGCCATTAAAAAAAAATGGTGCCTGTTTAAAAAAAAATGGGGAAAATTGGTCGCGGGATGAAGAGCCGTAACTTAAGAGCACCTCCCCAGGTGCTCGCTCCTGGCCGACGCCCGCAGGGCCCCGAGACCTGGGCAGCGAGGGCGGGGGAGGGGCACGGAGGGGTCCCGGCCGCGGCCAGCGTCCGGGGCAGGACGAGAAAGGCCACGAAGACGACGTGTCTGCGTGGAGGCGCCTGTCTCGGTGCCCATGTGTTACCTGGATCTAATTATCTCGTCTCCGGCTGACAGGGGGCTCGGGCAGAGCCTCTCCATCACCCGCCGCGGCCGGCTTCCGGGGGGCTGTCTCGTGGCTTGATATATTTTTGGATCCCCTGCTCATTGGATGAACAAGCTGAAGCAAATCATGTATTGACCTCAGAGCATTTATAAACTGTGGAACATTATATTCTCATCAGAGCCACGGGGCCAGTCAGGTTCCGCTCCTCCGCCGTGAAACATGGTTTTGCTTATGCACTGTGCTACGGGCTCGGACCCAAACACCCATACATCATCGCTGGCACTTGTCGCCTTCTTTATTGAAAGGCAAAACAAAGAGTTGAGGACAAAAATCATTACTTCTTTAGCAATTTTTCACAAAATGCTTTTCTTTCGTACTTGACACCCAGATGGGCATTGTGGTGTGAGCGGATGATGTATGGAGGCGTGACAAATTTCATTTCCTTCCCGGAACGGGAACGAGGGGGACGCACGGAATTTGGAAAGTCACACAGATATTTTCAAAAAAGAAAGAGGATCTCCTAAAAGAAGCTGGGGCGTGTGTGTGTGCATGTGTGTGTGCGTGCATGCGTGCATGTGTGTGCATGCGTCTGTGTGCGTGTGTGCGTGTGCTTGTGTGTGCTTGTGTGTGTGTGTGGGGTCACGCTGGGGGGTTTCTCCACTGGGGTTCCCAGGGAAAGTCTGAGAATGTTTTAATTGACTTGACAAGTGTTGACCCAAGTGCTTCAGTGGAAATATTCTAACGGCCAAGCGGGCTGGGTGGAGCCTTTGGGGCCGTCCGGACGCCCCGTGCTGGCTGTGGCCGGGCAGCTGGACAGAGGCAGCCTGAGTGGACGCTGGGAAGGCAGAACAGGGGGGTCGGGCAGCCTCGGGCCTGAAGGTTCTGGGCTGGGAGCGCCAAAGGCTCAGACCCCCCCACCCCGCCCCTGCGTTCCCAGGCTCCCCTGCCACCTGCGTGCGGGTCAGGGGCGGGGCTGGCCGCCCTGCGGGGACACGGGGGCTCGGCCCCAACATGGCAGGGGAGTGCCAGGGCGGCCTGAGGGGACGCCCCTCCTAGGGTCCAGCTGGACGGCCCAAGCTGGGGGGTGCCTGACCCCAAGGGCTCCCGGGGGTGGGGGGGCTGTGGGAGAGGAGGGGTGTGAGCCGCCCGCCCGCCCGGCCCTGGTGTTTGGGCTCCCGGGGCGCCAGGCGGCCCGTCTGACCCCAGGGGAGCGAGAGGCCCAGGGTGGTCACGCCCACAGCTCGGGGCCAGAGGCCGGGACCAGGCGCAGGCAGGCTGGGGCCTGGGTTCGGGCTCTCGGGCTCACAGACGCCGCCCTCATTGCCCCGGGTCCCCACCCAGAGGGTCTCACCCTGACCGAGACCGTGTGCAGAACTGCCCTGGCGGGATGGGCGGGACCACAACAGGGCGGAGGGCAAGCGCCTCAGTGCCGAGCCGAGCACTGGGGTGAGTCTCTGGGGTAGAGGAGAGGGAGCTGCAGGGGCCAGAGAGAGACAGCGGGCCGGGCACGGACTCGGGGCAGGGCCGACAACCTCCGTGTGTGTGTGCGTGTGTGCGTGTGCGTGTGCGTGTGTGTGTGTGCATGTGCGTGTGCGTGTGTGTGCGTGCGTGTGTGTGCATGTGCGTGTGCGTGTGTGTGCGTGCGTGTGTGTGCATGTGCGTGTGCGTGCGTGTGCGTGTGCGTGCGTGTGCGTGTGTGCATGTGCGTGTGCGTGTGTGTGTGCGCGTGCGTGTGCGTGTGTGTGCATGTGCGTGTGTGTGTGCGTGTGCGTGTGTGTGCGTGTGCGTGTGCGTGCGTGCGTGTGTGTGTGTGTGTGTGTGTGTGTGTGTGCACCATACTCAGAAACAAAAGTCAAGATAGAAACCCAAACCCCAGGGGCTGGAGCGATAGCACAGCGGGTAGGGCGTTTGCCTTGCACGCGGCTGACTCGGGTTCGAATCCCAGCATCCCATATGGTGCCCTGAGCACCACCAGGGGTGGTTCCTGAGTGCAGAGCCAGGAGTGACCCCTGTGCATCGCCAGGTGTGACCCAAAAAGCAAAAAACAACAACAACAACAAGAACCAAACCCAACCAACCCCCCAAGCCCCGCGGTGCTCAGGGCTTCCTCCTGCTCTGAGCTCCGGGGTCACTTCCAAAGAGCTCCAGGGACCACCTGGGGGCGTCCAGCCTGGGCTGCTGTGTGCAGGGCCAGTGCCCCCCGCACTACACCTTCGTTCCGGCCCCGTAACTCTCAAGGCCCCACCTACTCACGCCGCCCTCTCACCCGGAAACAATCCACTGTCTACACCCGCTGCTTAAGCACTCGCCCCGCCGAGGGGGCCTTGGCCAACGCCGTCTCAGGTAGACGCCAGGCGCCTGGTCGCCGGGGAATGGTGGGTCCAGGTTGGGGAACGGCTCCACCAGCTTGCCCGGCAGCTGGGCCACGGGGGACGTCCCTGCCCCCAGGCCTGGTGTGGCCCCGACTGTGGCATGTGGCTGTGGCCATCCCTGGATATTCCGCTGCCACGGGTCTAAGTTCCGCGGTGAGGCCCGCGCAAGCCTCGGGCTGTCTGCAATCAGCTTGTCGGTTTTCTCACAGTCGAGTTTGGAGTTCTTCTGTGTCCTGCCTGCCTCTGCCAGAGGAAGCTCTCGCGAGTCCCCCCCCGCCCCCCACCCCCGTCAGTGGCCTGTTGACTCGGCGTCTGGGTCCCTGGACCTTCTGGTCGTGCTGTGTTAGCGGGGACGGGTATCTGCATGCGTGTTGTTACATTGATGATGCGAATTTTAGACGCAGAGAAAAAAATCCTACTTTGCTTTTCGGCACTACAAAATTATTTTGAAATATCAATGGAAAGCAACATATAGTGACTCATTTCTCCCCAAAGTGTTTCATTAAAAGAGAAGCTAAGAAATGAGATGACGTGAAGAATCTGTCCAAAGTACAGTAAAGGGAATATATCTCTTCCCCAGACTCCGTGTGTGTGTGTGTGTGTGTGTGTGTGTGTGTGTGTGTGTGTGTGAATGCGTTTTCGTCAGCCGAAGGCAGTTTTGGAGTATGTGCTCCGTCTGCAACTCGTTACCCGTTTCTCCTGAAGGAGTCGGAGCCCTCGGTGTCTACCTTCGAACATAACATGAGCTTGTGGCCCCGGACACAGAGCTTGTAGCACTGTCGCACTGTCGTCCCGTTGCTCATCGATGGGCTCGAGCGGGCACCAGTGACGTCTCCATGGTGAGACTTGTGACTGCTTTTGGCGTATCGGATACGCCACGGGGAGCTTGCCGGGCTCTGCCGTGCGGGCGGGATCCTCTCGGGAGCTTGCCGGGCTCTTCGAGAGACACAAAACTTACCCGGGACTATTCCTTTGAAACAGACGAGACAGATGGTCTCTTCTCGACTTCGTTTTCAAAGGACGCAGCTGTCGGGCTCCGGGAGGACGGAGGGACCCGGCCGGGGTGGCGTCGACGCTGGCGTGCGGCAGCTCCGGGCGGGACTAGGAGGAGAGCCGGCACTCGCCCAGCCCCTCAGTTTGCTACTGACCCAAACTCCGCTGTCGGGCACCTTCCTCCTCGCTAACAGCCCTGGGCATCCTGGCTGTGCCCCGGCCCTGCGGGAAGGCGGGGGGACTCCTGGGCCCCGGCCCGAAGGTGGCACGGGCCCTGCGCGGTCAGAGCCGGCGGCCTCGAGGGAGCCTCCTGGTGTCCGAGGGGCATCTCTGCGGCCCCGCGAGCCCGGGGAAGCTGCCCGCTGCCCTCGCCCACCCGGGCCAGACGAGCCCGAGTCTCTGCTGTGTTTCCAGCACCCGAGTCCCTCCGTCACGTGGGCACGCGCGAGGTCTTGGGTTTGGGTGCAAATGTTGCAGCTCCTCACCCTTGCCTTGGGGGCCAGAGCACTGATATAAGAGCCTCTCTCTCTCCCCCTCTCTCCCTTTCTCGCTCTCTCCTCGTCTCTGTTTCTCTCTCTCCCTCTCTCTCCTCTCTCTCTTTCTCTCTCTCCCTCACTCTCTCCTTCTCTCCTCTTCTCTCTCCTCTCTCTTTCTCTCCTCTCTCTCCCTCATTCTCTCCTCTCCTCTCTCCTCTCTCCTTCTCTCTCCCCCTCTCTCCCTTTCTCGCTCTCTCCCCCTCTCTGTTTCTCTCTCTCCCCCTCTCTCTCTCCTCTCTCTCCCTCTCTCTCTCCTCTCTCCCTCTCTCTCCCCTTCTCTCTCCCTCCTTGTCACCCCCCTAGGCCCTCCTGGCCGCCGGCAGGGCCCCCCTTCTCCAGCCCTCCCTGGAGGCGCCGAGTCCCGAGGACGGTGCGGTGGCGTGGCCGGGTCTGTCCTTGTGGGGCTTGACAGCCCTTCGTGGCCCCAGTCTGCTCTCATTTTTGTCACGTGCCCTCCAGATGTGCAGCCTCCAAATGCCGCTCTCGGTGTGGCATCCTGATCAAATAAGGAAGGGGCCTGATTAAGGTCCACGCAGAGAGGGATTCAGAGGAAGGGAAAGGCATTCCATCTTGCTTTTGCCACGGCTGCACCAGTGATATTTATAAAGTCAATCAGCGCTAAGAAGCTGGCCGGAAAACACATGTCACTTGCGCAAAATGGAAAACGTTTGCTCTCGTCCTTTCCTCGGAGATGCTAAACTCCGAACCCTTCCCGCCTTCTTCGTGGGGTGCGCAGTTGAACCCGGGGTACAGTTCAGCTCAGAGAAAATGCATGTCGGTTGTTCCTTTATGTATCAGCGAATAAAAAAATTAAGTCCACTAGGACGATGGCATTTAGAGGAGAGAGAAAGATATTTTTTTAATGTCACAGTCCAGACCACATCGCTCTTAGTCGCCATCTGCTCCGTGTTAAGCCGCCTATAAGGCGGGTCCCGCTGACAGCGGGCATGGAAGCACGCAGGAAGACCCGCTCGGGCAGTGCTGGCACCAAGGCCGGGGCCGTGAGCTCCGCCTCTGACGTCTGAGAAGCGGCTTTAGTTGGGTTTGCTCCTGCCAACCTACGGGGACGCTCTGGGTTCAGGGACGCTGGTAGGGATCCCGGAGCAAAGGGAGTGAGGGCCAGTGTGACCCCGTCACATCACACAGGGCCCCCCCCCCACCGCGGGGACCCTCAGGAGTCGGCACCCCCGACTTCTGGATGGAAATCACATCTCCCCCTGGCCCCGGCCCCAGCCGGGGGCTTCACAGCCCGAGCGTGAGGCGGCGAGAGGGGTGGGATTGTGGGGAAAGGCGAGTTTCTCGGACGGCTGGTGACCCCTGGACTTTAGAGACTCTCTGGGCCCCTCCTGTGCCCTGGGGCGGAGAATGGGCATCCAGCCCGTGTTGGGACACCCTCCCGGCGGCTCGTGCCGAGGGCAGCGTCAGGGGGAGAGAGGCCCCGGCCCTTGGCAGTGCGGGTGGCACCGCACCGTTACAGCGCTAGACGGGCACTCGCTCAGGCGGGTGGCACTGCATCGTGACAGCGCTAGATGGGCACTCGCTCAGGCGGGTGGCACTGCACCGTGACAGCGCTAGACGGGCACTCGCTCAGGCAGGGATCAGTCTTCTCCGAGTCAAACCCTTCCTGGGGTGACATTCGTGCGTGGGACGTCTCGTGCAGGGGCTCGTTGGCCCCTGATTCACGTACCCCCGGACTGACCGACTGACTGACGGGCGCCTCTGCACCCCGGGTCCGTCCTCGTGAGTGCCAGAGTCCTTGGCTGGATTCTCGGTCCCGGGTCCTGCCCGGTGAGGCCGACCCAGGCCCCACCCGCCCAGGCCCCGCCCACCAGGCCCCTCCCGCCCCGCCCCCGCCCACCAGGCCCCGCCCGCCCAGCCCCGCCCACCCAGGCACCGCCCGCCCCGCCCGCCCAGGCACCTGCTCAGCTCACTTTCCTGTGCTCCGGCCCGTATTTGTGTTTATAAGCAGCATCTGTCGCCAGCCAGGTGGTCGGGCCCGGGAAGGGGGTCTCAGAGACGGGGGGGGCGTGCAGGAGACTGGCCCCTGGTCGGCTCTGAGGCGGGAAAGGCGGCCGGGGGCCCTGCGAGGCCTGACGGAGAGAGACACACGGAGAGGGATGTGGGTGCGTCCACCCGAGAGAGCCGACGGGCCCTTCTGCTCAGGAACCAGCCCAGAGCACTATTGCCGTGAGCATCAACTGCACCCTGTGCCCCCCCAAGCTCTCCGCACGGCCCGGCTTTACCAGCTGTGACTAGTTTCAGAACCTCGATGCTGTTCCCTCCTGGGAACCTGCTTACAAGCCTGTTCCCAACTGGCTCTTCCAGGGGTCACTGAACTCTTCAGTTCTCTCCCTCCCTCCCCCTCCATCCCCCGTCTCCCTCTCCCTCCCTCCCTGTCCCTCTCTCTGTCCCTCTCCCTCTCTCTCCCTCCCTCCCTCCCTCCCTCTCTGTCCTCTCTCTGTCCCTCTCTCTTCCTCTCGCCCTCTCTCCCTCTGTTTCCTTCCCTCCCTCCCTCTCTTTCCCTCCCTCCCTCTCTGTCCCTCTCCCTCCCTCTCCCCCCTCCCTGTCCCTCTCTCTCTGTCCCTCTCTCTGTCCCTCTCCCTCTCCTCCCTCCCTCCCTCCCTCCCTCCCTCCCTCTCTGTCCTCTCTCTGTCCCTCTCTCCTCCCTCTCTCCTCCCTCTCGCCCTCTCTCCCTCTGTTCCTTCCCTCCCTCCCTCCCTCCTTCCCTCCCTCTCTTCTCCCCCCTCCCTCTCTGTCCCTCTCACTCTCTCTCCCTCTCTCTGTCCCTCTCTCCTCCCTCTCTCCTCCCTCCCTCCCTCCCTCCCCTCTCTGTCTTTCCGAGCTTTCAGAAACCCTCCTTGTAAAAGCGTCAGTAGGTTGGCAGTAGCAAGGTTGCAGTGGACTTGAGTCGGGGCTTGACGGTTTGTTCCAAGAGACCCGGAGGACGTCCTGCAGGAGGCCACGCGTGCTCCCCCAGGCCCGGGGCGGGCACAGGCACCCAGGACCCCTCGCTCCCTCACCAGCTCCCGCCTTCCTCTGACGCGTGAGATCTGCCCTCACCTTTGCGCCAAGGTCTCGGCTGGGGAGGGGCAGGAGGCAGGGGAGGATCACGGTCCTGGGGCGGGGGCAGCGTGGCTGGGTGGACACGGGTCTGGGTTCTTGGCTCCTCTTTGCCTGGGCCCCTGAGCCTGCCCTCAGCGGAGGAGCCCGGGGTGGGGGCCGGTGGGGGTTGGGCTCCCAGGGCCCCCCTGAGCCCCTCTCATGCTTCGTTCCTTGGGAAGCCTGGAGGGCTGCATGCTGGTGGCATTACTTCGTCCACCCAAAGCCTGGGCCCTCAGCTACACGGAGCTCGCTGCTCTGAACAGGGCTTGTGTTCCAATCGCCGGTTTATTCCGTCTAGATGGTCCGTCCTCGTCCTAAGAGGAGAGAGATTGGCCTGAGCACTGTGGGAGCCACAGCTGCAAACAGAGAACCAAGTAGGTAAAAATACACTCACAGCACATCAGCCGGGCAGCAGCCCTGGGCACCTGCGCGCAGAGCCAGGCTCCTGCCCGGGGCCGACACAGTCTGGCTCAGGGGGCCCAAAATGAGCCGAGCCAGCTCTCACCGGGGTCCGAGACCGAGAGGGGCACGACTCACAGACGCTCCTGGGAACACGCCTACGCCTCAAGGCAATGCTTGTCTTTGCACCTTCCTCCCTCCCTCCTTCCTTCCTTCCTTCCTTCCTTCCTTCCTTCCTTCCTTCCTTCCTTCCTTCCTTCCTTCCTTCCTTCCTTCCTTCCTTCCTTCCTTTTCCTTCCTCCCTCCCTCCGTCCCTCCCTCCCTCCGTCCCTTCTTTCCTTCCTTCCTTCCTTCCTTCCTTCCTTCCTTCCTTCCTTCCTTCCTTCCTTCCTTCCTTCCTTCCTTTTCCTTCCTTCCTTCCTTCCTTCCTTCCTTCATCTTCCTTCATCTTCCTTCCTTCCTTCCTTCCTTCCTTCCTTCCTTCCTTCCTTCCTTCCTTCCTTCCTTCCTTCCTTCCTTCCTTTTCCTTCCTTCCTTCCTTCCTTCCTTCCTTCCTTCCTTCCTTCCTTCCTTCCTTCCTTCCTTCCTTCCTTCCTTCCTCTCCCTTCCTTCCTTCCTTCCTTCCTTCCTTCCTTCCTTCCTTCCTTCCTTCCTTCCTTCCTTCCTTCCTTCATCTTCCTTCCTTCCTTCCTTCC
>NC_073303.1:949301-1049301 GCF_027595985.1 Sorex araneus
GACACCCGCCTCCCGGGCCCCCTCCCGTGCACCGGCCGGTCTCTGCCTCTGGCCCCGGGGAGCTCTCCCTCCCTGCCCCTAAGTGGCCCAAACACCAGCACTGCTTTGTTTGTCTTCCTGTTCCCGCAGCCCAGGGAGGGCGGATGCTCCTCAGCCCTCGCCCTCCTCTCACCTGGGCGTCCCGGCGAGTTGGCTGCCTGCATCCTCGTCCTCAGGGCGGAGGGAGGGGCCGATCGCGTCCGCCTCTCGTCTCTGCCCCAGAGAGTTTGGGAGACGGAGAGCGGGACGGGGTCAGCCTGGCTCGGGGCTGATCTTTCACTCTTGCTACTAGTTGGTCAGTTTAGAAAAAAAAAAGAGGTTCATTTCCATGAGTCCATTTTGGTGATTTTCATAAAATTGATTGTTTTAGGAAATTCATGAACTCTGTTTCGCTAACTGTCTACTCAGCGGTTAGGTTCATTTATTCGAAAGCCTGCATCTTCCTCTCCGCACTGGGCATGAGGTCGTCGAGGAAACGTGGTCCTTTTCCCCATCTTTTCTTTAAGAGTTTGATCCGTATTTCAAGCAGGCATCGATGCGTCTGAAACAAACAGGAACGACCGAGGCCTGCGGAGCCTCGAGGAAGGCTCAGCTCCGCGGCCTGCCGGGATTCTGCTCCCCTAGCGCCCGGCACCGCGGCAGGACGACAGGAACTCAAGCCAGGCCTCGGGCTGAGTCCGGTGAAAAGGGGAATTCTTTCCTGCCCAGGGTCCTCCTGAGCCGGGTGAGAGTCCTGCAGCTCCCGGGGCCTCTGAGCACAGCGCAGAGAGTCGGGGCCATGCTCGAGCCGGGCAGGTCGCCTGGGCACTCGGTCATCACTAGCCTGGTCAGCTCGGGCCTTCTCATTGGCGAGAGCATTTGTGCTGCTCAGAGCCCGACACGATGCCGATTTCAGAGCAAGGGACAATGACTTCTGATGATGAGATAATCCTGGAAATAAGAGAGAAACGACTTGTTTTCTTAAAAAAAAAAAAAAAAAGCCATGTTTTAGCTCCCTTCTGTGGCTCTTCCGAGGCGCTGCCCCTCCGTGGGTGCGGCTGGAGCTGTCCCTCTGCCTCACCCCCAGGCCCCGGCTCAGTGTCCTTCTCAAGAGCCTCGGGCCTCGGCGGGACGGGGGCCCTCGCCTGCCCGGAGCAGGCAGAGCTCGGGGGAACCCCCCTGGCCACACCTCAACACTCGAGGAGGGCTTGGGGTTGGAGCATCGAGGGCCAGAAATTTTGCTATCGAAAGGTTGTTAATCATGGTGCCTAAATAGGATAAAATTTTAAAGCTGGTGAAAGCAGGAGCGAACGCACCGGAGACTACGCCGATGTGGCTATGAAATGCACTCACACGGCTTAAAAATATCTTTTGTATCTGCCTCCAAGACAAATACAAAACATTAAACAGAGCAAGCAGGACTGAAGTGTGTCTGTGTGAATAAGCAACCCTCAGCTCCAGGAACAAAACCCTATTTCCGAGAACATTCCCAAGGAATGTGTCTAAGAGGGGTTACTACTCAAAGCATAAAAGTACAAAGCTTGTAGTAAGAGAAAATCCAGTAATAAAACAAGCTGCAAATTAAAAAAAAAACTAAAGATACAGGAAGAATTAAAAAATAATAAAGCTTTGGGCTGGAGCCATAGCACAGCAGGGAGGGCGTTTGCTTTGCACATGGCCGACCTGGGTTCGATCCCCAGCATCCCATATGGTCCTCTGAGCACCGCCAGGAGTGATTCCTGAGTGGGTGAGCCAGGAGTAACCCATGTGCATCTCCAGGTGTGACCCAAGAAGCAAAAAAAAAAATCACATAAATAAATTTAAAAAATAAAGGGCATATCTTTGCTGGGCCTCTGATTCCCCAAACCATGGACGCTGGTTTCTGACTCACAATTTGGAAGAGTTTTGCTTTACTTGGGTCCGTTCATGGCTTTTCAGTTTATCCTTGACACAGTCATTGGAGGAGAGACTGCGTGGTGCTCTGGGGACAGGGGGGAGCACTCGGGGGGAGCACTCTGGCACGCCACGGGGCCTTCTGCTTGCAAAAGGCCACGGCGTGGCTCGGGAGGTCCCCCTCCGCCCTCCCGAACCTTCTGCACTAAATCATGCGTCACAATTAACTCCGGTGATTTCCATTTGTTCACGCAGAGGTCTGAACGCCACTGGTGGGTGACGCGTCCCCTAAAGGGTCTCTCTTCCCCGCTGTCTCCAGCGGGCACCGCTGCCAGCTCCCAACGACTCGCTCAAGCGGGCCACGGTCTATACAGCAGGAGCCTCGCCGGGCTGTTCCAGGCAGACGCCCACAGAAGCGAAACACACTCGCACACCCATAATAGGTGCGTCACTCGCATCGGATACCGAACGCAAATATAAAATGCGCCGGGCAAATCTCTCCCAGAATTCTAATTTCCCCCAAACACGTTTAAGCACAAACGCCGGGCTGAACGCTCTCGACTGGCACATCGCGCTAATGCTGTTATTAAAAATATGCCGCGTTGTTACCCCATTAAGCCGAGATTGCCACTTTGGAGCAGACTCTGATGTGCGCCTGCTCAATGGGCAGAGACACGCAGCGCGCGTGCCAGTCCCGTGAGCGCCGGCCCCGCCAGAGCCCAGCGCAGGCGGCCAAGAAGGGGCGGGACCGCTCCGGACATCAGAATCCCACACGGCAGGACACGTGCCAGCACGTCCCACCGTGCCTCGAGCCGCAGCACTTGGCGTCCCGGGCAGGTCAGTGAGGAGGGGACTGTCCACAGCGTTTCCTTTGACGCTCCCGGGCGGGGGCAGAGGCAACCCGGGCGGTCTGCCTGACAGAAGGCGCCTTATTCTGCCTCAGACTCCTGAGGAGAGAGGCAAGTGTGAGCACACACATGCACATACAGGCACAAACACACAACATACACAGGCACATACACGTATACACATGCACAAACACACACACATGCACACAATGCATACACATCATACATAGACAAACACACACGCATGCACACACGCACATGCACACAAAAGCACACACATACAGACACACTCATACACACATACACATACACCACACACATGCACATGCACACACATACACACATGCATACACATACACTCGCACATACATGTACACACAGGCACATACATGTACAGACACAGTCACACACATGTACTACACATACACACCGCCTACACACATGCACACACATGCACATACTGACACACATACACACATACACTTACACATATGCACATGCACATACACACTCACATACACTCACAAGCACACACGTGTGTGCACTCACACACGCACACGCAGGTGCACACACACGCCTATTCTTACAGGAAGAAAGGGCAGTGGGTGAGACCAAGCCGCGTCCTTTTGCTTCATAAAACTCTGCAGCCATTAAACACATAGTCGCTTTATTCCAGAGTCTCGTGCCGGTCACACGTCAGTCACACACCCTTTCCTGACCCCTGCTTCCTGCGTCACGAAACCTCCCAACGCGCCCTGAGGGGTTCCTAAGAGAGGAAGGTTCTAGAAGAGCGCCCTGCTTTTATCACGGGTTGCTCTAGAAGCGGGAAACACCACACGTGTGCATCTCGTCTCCGTGTGCACGCGTGGGACCCCGCCTCATCTGTGAAGGGACATGACATGATTGCAGAGCGTGGGAACTTCACTTCGTGTCCGGGGGCAGGCGGGAGGGGGCCGCGGGGGGCCGGGAGGAAACAATAGGTGGGACGGCAGCCGCCCCCCGGCGCCCAGGCAGCTGCCTAATGACACATGTATCATTACAGCCCCGAGTAGTTGCAGGGCAGAAACAGACTTGATTACACTACAGACAATTGTTTCACAATAATTCGGGGCCATTTTTCATTAGCCGTCTCCCCTCACAGCAAAACACAGGGTAATTTTTTTAAGGAACAAAACAAAACAAAACCCTCCACCCGGGGAAGGTTGTCCAGCAGTTAAAGATTTTTAATAATTCATCATGCGAAACATTTTAGGCTAAATGCGGAATTTCTCAACACGACAACAGAGGCGAGTGGGGGAGGGGCGCGCTCGCGGCCCTGGGTTCGGGGTCCGTCTTGGTCTCTCACGAGCTTGCCTTTCCCGGCAGCCTTTCTCTGCCCTAGCGGGCGGGGGGGAGGGTTTGTTTTGATTAAATTGCCCAAGAAACGGTGCGGAGAAGCTCTCGGGTGCTTGTCCTGCCTCCGCCAAGCTGCCTCAACAGCGGCGCGTCCACCCTGCTGAGGCCCGTGGGGAGTGTGAGTCCCAGGCCTGGACCGGGAGGTGTCACCGTGCACCTTGGCACTGTCGCACTCTCGTCCCAGTGCTCATCGATTTGCTTGAGCGGGCACCAGAAACGTCTCCATCGTGAGACTTGTTACTGTTTTTGGCGTATCGGATTCACCACGGGGAGCTTGCCAGGCTCTGCCATGCCGGCGGGAGACTCTTGGCAGCTTGCCGGGCTCTCTGAGAGGGGCGGAGGAATCGAACCCGGGTCAGCTGCCTGCAGGGCAAACGCCCTCCCCGCTGTGCTGACTGGAGCCGTATACTTTAGCGCTTGCAGACCGCTAGGCGCTGGGCGCTGGGTGGCAGGACTGTGCCCCAACAGCAGGAAGAGCTTCCCGCGCCCGTGACGGCCAGTCACGCCCACGGCCCCTGCAAGTCTCGCCCCCGACCTGCACCCCACCTTCCAGAGAAGACGTCCAGGTCCCGAGCCCAGACGTCCACGCAGGACGGGCCCGAGCTGGGTCATCCCGTGGGCCCTCTGGAGCTGTGAGGGCGGGTCCCACGCTGCTGCCGGAACACAGGTGGGGGGGGCAGGGCTGGGTTCGAGCAGGAGTCGGCGGTTCTCGCTGCTCCTCCTCCATGACAAACCTGGAAGCTCACTCGTGTCCGTGAGAAAGATGAAGCCGCAGTCACTGCAGTGGGCGAGGCCTCGAGGCCTGGGTCTGCACCCGTGTCCGCACCGACGCCTTTCCACGTACATGGCCGGGGCGACGGAGCCCGTGTGTACAAACGTGTCCGCGTGCCGCGGTACCTACACCGAGGGCTCCACCGCGTCTGCGTGTTCACTCTCCACGTCTCCACAGACACAGTGTCTGCACACGGACACTCTGTGCCGCGGCTCCGCGCACGGCCGCCTCGTCTCTGTCCCGGTCTCTGCCCCTCCCTCCCCGTCTCCCACGCGTCTGCCACGCGCGGCTGCAGCTGTCTGCACGCCCCGGGCCCGCGTGGCTCCGCCCCACTCCCGTCTCCCCCTGACAGGAGCCCGTGGACGCGTGTCTCCCTCGAGCCCCGTGCCTGCTGTCTGCTGCTGGGCGTCTGCGGCACCCTTGGGTGCCTTCAGCAGGCGCCACGCGGAGCCGGGCCGGCGTCCTGCACGGAGGCTGGTCGGCGGTGCCGGCTCTGCGGCCCTCGGTGCTCCCAGGGCCCCTGTGGGCATGGCAGTGTTCGCAGCCCCTGCCCCGCTCGCTGCGGCGGACGCCGGTGTGCCTGGCCGCTGGAGCCGGGGTGTGAGCTGGAGCTTCCGGAGTGGCTCAGGGGCCGGCGTCCCAGCCGTGCTCCTCGGAGGCTCCTCCCGCCATCAGGGAACTGCCCCGGGAGGGCCAGACTCACGGGCCCACCGAGGATTCTCAGGGTGAGGAGGTGGGAAGCCAGTGGACACTGGCCAGAGACGTTGGAGGGTCAGAGGTTGTAAAAAACTAAGGAACGCTGAGGGGCGAGCGCACTCTCGGGCTCTCCGGGCGGCTCTGTCTCACCGCCCACATTCGGTGCCCCGGAACCGCTGTGTGTGCTGTCGGTCAAGGGCAGGCGACGGAAGGAAAAAGGAAGACTGGTTGCTCGATCAGTTTATTTCATTCTCCCTCTCCGCTTCTCTCCCGGCTCTCGGTCTCTCTCAGGATCTCTGGATCTGGCCCCCGTGGATCTGGCCCCCAACCCACTCTTCCAGCCTAGTTAAATCTCCCCAGCACAAGGGGGTTGGGGTGTACACATAGATGTGGTCACCATCAATAGAGTTGAGGTTCCTTTCCCTCAGGGGATGCTTCTCCTAGGACTTAATTCTCTTTCAGCAGGAGGATCCACCCAAGGGCAGAGTCCCATGAATGTGTTTCTCTTCTCCTCAGCCAGCAAACATATAAGAATTCATAATATTAATTATTTTGTATGGACACAATAAGAGATGCATTAAAGCTTATAGAACTGCTCTCCTGGGGCCATCTCAATCTCAGACTACAGTGCTCAGGCCAGATCAGTCTTTCCTATCCCTGGCAGGGTCCCAGTCTCATCATTACTATTGGATCATGACAGCATTTGTCTATGATCAAGCTCTTAACTTATAGTTAAGAATTAGGCACTTTGGCCAGGCCCATCTCGATGCCAGGGTAGCACATAACTCACCGCTTGCCCTGGATCCTTCCCGTCCCTCGTCAGGACCCTGCTTTGGGGTGCTAGGAACTGAGGGCAACTGAGGCTTAAGTGGAGAAAGCAGATGCCCGGGAGGGAATAATATTCGAGGCCAATTAAGTCCCAAGTTACAAAAGCATAATATTGTCTTCTTGTGTCTATACAAAAAGGACATTGCTTTAAAGTAAATTATTCAAAAGGCACAAGAAGAAGAGAAAGGCAATATTAACATATAATATAAATTCAGTATCCTAGGAAGGTCTGACCTTACAAATTAGCAGAGTCAGATTAAGGGAAAGCCGAGGATTAACTGTTTTGGGGAAGAGAACATGGAGAAGTGATTATAGCTAAACAAAGGGATGGGAGAGATTCGGGGAACACCTTGATGGGTGAGACTGGGGTAAGCCTAAACTCCGGGAAAAACCGGGACAAGCTACTCATGGCAAGGGGGGAGAGGACAAAGTAATGTCATCCTACAAGAGGTGAAGGGTCAGAGTGTCTCTCCAGGCTTTACGTTGTTTCTCCCATCTGGGCCCACAGGCCCGGGGCTGGGGCCAGGCACCTCTGCAGCAGAATTAACTGCACCGAAAACCACGGCAACTGCTCGGGGCCCCCCCGAGGGCTGGGGCAGGAAAACGCGCCTGCACCTTGCTTTGTGCCATGTGTCGGCAAAGGGAAGGCAGGACACTCGAGGAGGAGGAGGAGGGGGGAGGAGGGGGAGGGGGAGGAAGAGGAGGAGGAGGAGGAGGGGGAGGAAGAGGAGGAGGAGGAGGAGGGGGAGGAAGAGGAGGAGGAGGAGGAGTGGAGGGGGAGGAGGAGGAGGAGTGGGAGGGAGAGGAGGAGGAGGAGAGGAGGAGGGAGAGGAGGAGGAAGAGGAGGGGGAGGAGGAGGGAGGAGGAGGGGGAGGAGGAGGGGGAGGAGGAGGGGAGGAGGAGGGGGAGGAGGAGGGGGAGGAGGAGGGGAAGAGGAGGGGGAGGAGGAGGGGGAGGAGGAGGGGAAAGAGGAGGGGAGGAGGAGGAGGGGAGGGAGGAGGAGGAGGGGGAGGAAGAGGAGGAGGAGGAAGAGGAGGGGGAGGAGGAAGAGGAGGGAAGAGGAGGAAGAGGAGGAGGAGGAGGAGGAAAGAGGAGGAGGGGAGGAGGAGGGGGAGGGAGGAGGAGGAAAGAGGAGGGGGAGGAGGAGGAGGGGAGGGAGGAGGAGGAGGGGGGAGGAAGAGGAGGGGGAGGAGGAGGAGGAGGGAAGAGGAGGAAGAGGAGGAGGGGGAGGAGGAAGCCTCCGGGAACGAGGGCCCTGGTACCCCCCAGGGTCTCCACCGAGCTGGGGCATCGGGGCAAGTGCAGGTCGAACTCAGTGGACCGGGTCTCAGCAGCCAGGCGAGAGCAGGCCGGGGAGGGCCCGTGGCCCGCGGCCCAGGAACGAGTCCCTCTCTGACCTGCAGGGGACATGCCTGGGCTGTGGCTCAGGGTTGCTGGGGACAGCGGGGGGCACAGCCGTGTCCACCCGTCCTGGCCCGGGGCCCTGCTCTGTGTCACTGAGGTTTCCAGGATCAACGAAAATGAACCTGTGTGTGCCTGGCCTGGCTCTAGGGGCACAGACTCAAGGCTTCCTCAGAGTGTGGGAGGATGTCCCACAGTGGAGAAGAATGTTCCAGAGTGGGGGAGAATGTTCTAGAGTGACGGAGAATGTTCTAGAGTGGAGGAGAATGTTTCAGAGTGGAGCAGAATGTCCCAGAGTGAAGGAGAATGTCCCAGAGTGGAGAAGAATATTCTAGAGTGGAGGAGACTGTCCCAGAGTGGAGGAGAATGTTCTAGAGTGAAGGAGAATGTTCCAGAGTGGAGGAGAATATTCTAGAGTGGAGGAGACTGTTCCAGAGTGGAGGAGAACATTCTAGAGTAGAGAAGAATGTTCTAGAGTGGAAGAGAATGTCCCAGAGTGGAGGAGAATGTCCCAGAGTGGAGCAGAATGTCCCAGAGTGGAGGAGAATGTTCTAGAATGGAAGAGAATGTTCCAGAGTGGAGGAGAACGTCTCTGTTCTGTGTTGCTTTGCTTTGGGTCAGACCCAGCAGTTCCCAGGGGCTACTCTTAGTCCTGTGCTCAGGAGTGAGCCCACAGTGCTCGGGGGACCATGTGTGGTGTTGGACTTCCCGGGCCACCAAGACCCGCGTAGGATCCAACCCTCCTGGCGTGTGTCCCGGTGCCGCGCCATCAGCTCCCTGTGCACGGGCCCCGGTAGCTGGACTCAGCAAACACACACGGCCCGGGGTTTGACACGTCTGTTCCTTGGGCCGGGCACCCACAGATGCAATCACCGCTGACAGGACACGGGCTCGGGTGCGAGGAAGAGGCCGCAGGTATCACCCGGGATAGCGGCGCCTCCCGGCCACCCGAGCCTGCAGCTGCCGCGGTTCTCGGGTTTGACGGGAAGGGTGCAGGGGAGGAGCGGAGCGGGTCTGGGAGCCGCCAGCCCCGTCTCCCTGTCTCGGCCACTCACCAGCGCCGCGGGCGGTGAGCACTCGGGTGACGGGTCTCGGAGGACGGTGACCCGAGCACCACGCCCGAGCAGGAGAGGGAACCGCAAAACCCTGTTTCTGGCCCCAGGAAGGGCGGCTGCTGCGGCCGGGAAGAGCCTGTCGTCCCCCAGCAGCCTCACGCCTCAGAGTCCTGCCGGGGAGGGGGCCGTCCTGACACGCAATCACTCATTTCTTACTTTACAGCAGTAATTAAATTGCCCGGAACTGTTGTCATTTAACAGCCTATTAATTGACTAATGTGCGTCCCTTGCGTTCAGGGGATAGGTAGAAATCCAGGATTAGCGGGAAGGGAGAGAGATTGGGAGGCTGCCCGGGTGGTTCCGAGCCGCGTCCACTGCCCTGGCGTCTCGGGGACGTTCGTTCAAGGGCGCACCAAGCACAGTGCTCCGGGGGCTGGAGCTGGTCCACCCTGGAAGGGGCGTCTGGCAGGAGGCAGAGCAGGGCCCCCGGCCCAGAGTCAGCCGAGAGGCCGGTGCCCACCCGTCCTCGGGGCAGGGGAGACGCCGCCCTGCCCGCCCCTCCCTCAGCCGGGCCCCTTCCCCACGTCTGCTCCCCGGGGTCACCTTCCAGGCGAGTCAGTGGAGGCGCCTGCTGGCTGCGTGTCTGTTTCCCAGAGACACACGGACGAGGCTCGGACACCCGTGTCCGTCCCGTGTTCAGTCACAGACGTGTTGTGGGGCCCCAGAGCCCAAGTCCGGCTGCGAGTTCCTTGGCAGTTGGACGTCTGGGGTCCTCGGTGCCCGGAGCGGGTCTGGAACCCACAGGCCGTCGGAGGGAGCGTGGGGGTCAGAGGGGGGAGGGATGGGCTGGCCCGACGTGCGCCCCAGGGGTAAACTGAGGGTTTACGGCTCCGGAATCCCCGAAGCTGCACTTGCCTCCAGCGTCAAAGGTCTCCTCCGGGGAGGGCGTTGGCCTTGCACACGGTCAACCCGGGTTCGATTCCCAGCATCCCATAGGGTCCCCCGAGCACTGCCAGGAGTGATTCCTGAGAGCAGAGCCAGGAGGAACCCCTGAGCATGGCCGGGTGTGACCCAAAAAGCAAAGAATAAATAAATAAATAAATAAATAAATAAATAAATAAATAAATGAACGAATGAATGAATAAATGAATAAATACATAAATAAATAAGTGAATGAATGAATGAATGAATGAATGAATGAATGAATGAATGAATGAATGAAAGGCCTCCCCCCTTCGGGCAGGCCTTCAGAGCCCCTTGCCCCAGAGAGCGACTCGGCTCGTTCCCAGGGCACACACCGTCCGTGTCCCTGGCGAGGCCCCAGGCTTCTTCCTGTCAGACCTGCCCTGAGGCCCACCCGGGGAGCACGGGGACTCTGCCAGCGTCATCCCCGTCGCCGTGGCACCAGCCCCCTCCGCGTCCAGACCTGCCACCCGCAGACAGACGCACGCCTCGCCCAGCCACGGCCCTGAGCGGGGGGCCGGCCGGGACGCTGCTGGTTGCTCTCACGGGTTCCCTCTGTGCGTCCCCCTGCCCCCCGTGCTGGCGCTGGCCGAGGGTCTCACGAGCCCCTGGCCCCACGCTGCCGCCCACAATGTGCTCCTGAGCTGCAGGGCTCGGCCTCCAGGGCGGCCTCGGAGCCGCTGGTGGCACCCAGTGGGGCCCGCAGAGGAGCACCAGAATGTGGGCCCCGGGGGTCTGAGCCCCCAGCCCCGGGGGACGCGGAGGCTGGCGGGAGGGGGAGCCCCAGCGTGTCCTTGTTTCTCTTCCCTGGTTTGGTTTTGCTCCTTGGGCCACGCCGCAGGGCTGGGCTGGCTCCTGGCGGGGCTCAGGGGCTCAGGCGAGGAAGGGCCGGGCTGTCTGAGGAGCCGCCGGCCGGCCGGACCCTTCCAGGAGCCCGCCCGGGGCCCGTAAGCGGAGGGCCCGAGGCCAGCCCCCTGGAACTGCACACAGGGAGCGGACGGGCCGGCTCACAAATTGAAACATCGCTTCTCCTCAATCCCAGCATTCGCGCTTTCATCCCGGTAAAACAGTAATTTAAACAATGACTAACCGTGTAAGGGAGACCGGAGGATTTATTAATAACGGCGGGACGTTCTCCCGGCCGCTCCTAATGCATCACTCAGGACCGTATTGATTCGGCGTCCGAGTTCTTGGGAACAAGCCTCTTACCAATATCTGGGATCCTGATGTGGTAATTGAAGTAGAAAATGTAAGATTTCGCTGTGACTGCTGAGAATTCTTCCCAATAAATGGATGCTCTCCGCTGGGCTTCCAGCCACAGCTACTCATGGTTTTAATTTTTCTGCCTGTTCCCTTTTTCCTTATTATTCAGCTCTCCCTCCCCCTCCTCTCCGTTGCCAAACACGGAAAGCCCAGATAGATGAGACACTATTTACTCCTGAAGACAGCTTGCACGTGAGGGGGCCGTTTGGGTGATAAACTTGGCCGTGACTGATGGCCAGAAAATCACCGGCGAGCCCGGGCGGGCGGCACATCCATCCCGGCCTCGGTGGGACCCGCTGCCCGGCCGCCTCCGCCCTCCGCCAGGGCCACTCTGGCCTCTCTGGGGAAGGCCGAAGAAGTGTCCCGGGGGGGGGTCCCTCCAGCCTGTGGCAGGGAGGAGCCACGGTGCGGGGCTGGGCCCCTGCAGGACGCGGTGCAGCCGGCTGCTGCGTCAGGAAGAGTGAGGGGCCGGGCACGCGGGCAGCAGGGCCGTCCCACCCAGCTCCGCACCAGGCGTCCTCACTGCAGCTCGGTGTCCAGCCAGCCCTGCGGCCAGCCCGACTGCTCACGGGGCCCGAGGATGTGCTCGGCCTGCTGACCTGCTGACCGGCTGACCTGCTGACCTGCCGACCAGCTGACCTGCTGACCCTGCAGTGGGGACCCTGCGTCCCCAGCCTGCCCGCCCGGAATGCCAACACGGGCAGCAGCCTGGCTTCGTCCAGCCGAGTGCCTGACGGCTGTGGGAAGTGGCCGTGGGCGTGACCGCCCCTCCCCCCGTCTTCTCATCCCCTGGGTGTGCTCCCTTCCGGAGGGAGCACCTCCGCCTCGGCCGACTTCTGGGCCCCCGAGGACGGGAGGGCCCCGAGAGGTAGAGCCAGGCGGGGGGTCAGCCGAGGAGCTCCAGGCCGGGGCCTTGCTGCAGGCCGTTTCTGGGCTTTCGCCATTTCTGGGTGATGGTGCCCGCCTGGCGCCTGCAGACGGGGGCCCAGCCCTGAGCCCCACCGGGCGGCTGCCTCAGCCCGGGCGGAGGATCTGGGGGGGGGGTCCTGCGGGGTGTGTGCATGTGTGTGTGCATGTGTATGCATGCATGTGTATGCATGTGTATGCGTGTGTGTGAATGTGTATGCATGTGTGTGTGTGCGCGCCTATGCATGTGCACGCGTGTCTGTTCTCCCCACTCTCCCACAGCCCGGCGCTTGCCCCTTCCTCCTCGCGGCCGACCTCACTGGCCGGGGCTGCTCCTTGTCTGAATTTGGATCCCCGGGAGTAAGTCCCAGCGGGAGCTTCTGCACCTGCCTCCAGCCCCTCTGCCCTCTGAGCCGTGTCTTTCCCGTCCCCTCCTGCTCTCTCCCATGTGGTCTTCGGGGCCACTGAGGCTGCTCCTTGAGCACTGTGTGTGTTGGGCATGAGTCCTGTATCCGAGGTGCGTGCAGAAGTTTTCCCCGAGTCAGCGGGGCGTTTCTTTGGCCTCAGGAAACCTCTAACTTGCCCCGTCCCGTCTATATGTCTATTTCGTGCCCTTGGCCAGGGGAACCGTATCCGTGGAGACGCCTTTGGGGTCCAGGCTCTGGGGCGTCTGCCTGTTTCCCCCGTGGCCCGAGGGTCTGGCCAGGGAGGGTCTCGGGCCACTCTGACCTTGTCCAGTGGCGTTTCTGGAAGCCATTGTGACGTTCCTCGAAGCACTGAGAGAGCCACCCACAAGCCGCCCGACCCGCCCGGCACGCCCGGCGTCCGCTCACCAGGAGCCAACACGCCTCTCAGGGGGCGGATCACACCCGCGCCCACGCCCGGTGCCGGCTCCGGCAGGCAGGTGACGCGGCAGGAGGGAGTGGCCGGCGTGGGGGCCGGGGTCCTGCTGCTTAGAGGGTCGGGGGGACGCGGCCAGACAGTGGCCCCCTCGGGGCTCTGCCGTGGCCGGGGCAGAGCCGGGCCAGGAGCCGGTGCCCCAGGTGCCCCTGCAGCCGCCCCGCCTGGGCGTGAGCTCGCGGCAGGCCTGGGCCCGAGGGAGGTGGGGAGGGGCCCGCAGAGGGCTCTGCCTGTCCCCGACCCGGTCACCGTCCCCGAGACCACGCCCTGGTGAGGCGGCAGCAGACGGTTCCCCGGGGCTACGACCACACTGGCCATGCTCCTACCCACACCACGGGGGGTCCCGAGTGCAGCCCTCGGGGTCTCCTGGGCCCAGGGGCAGCCTCCGGGGGAGGGAGGTGACAGCTTCCTTGGCAGGGCCCCGGCGGGCGGGCGGGCGGGCGGGGGAGAGGCTTTGAGAGCAAGTTCCTGGGGGGAGAGCAGGTGCCATAAAAATTCAATTTTACCGAGGGCTAAATGAGCACTGTGTGTGTGTGTGTGTGTGTGTGTGTGTGTGTGTGTTCCTTGCTCTGAATTAAGTTTGTTCTGAAATAGAAATCCGTTCCCTTTTTCCCTCCTACTTCACTTCCATTCTCCGCTCTTGTCTGGGGACCCTATTTAGGATTAAAATAAATGGAGCATTTCAGCGTCCGCGCAGCCGTGCAGGGGAGAGCGTGGAAACTGCTTACTGCACGAAACAGCCTTTCTGACTCATTACGCCCCTTCTCTGCTGTGTACAAGTGGACACCGTCCCCCGGCTCACCGCGGGGTGGCCGCGCTCGCTCGGGGAGGAGGAGCCCTTCCCCCGACGGCGAGGACGGGCCCATAAATCACACTGACTTATCAACATCTATCAATTAGCCAGCGAGGCCGTCAGAAGGTACTTCCAGCCGAGCTCCCGACTTTGTGCTCCTGGGAGTCCCGGGAATCCAGGCTTCACTGAAGACGAGGCGTCTCCGCACGGGGAAGGCGCTTCTGATTGGAAAATAGTTCCTGGGGGCTGAGTTCGGGTCGGGCCTGGCTCTGTGCTCAGGGTCACTCCGGGGGGTGCATGGGGAGCCGTGTGGAGTGGGGACCACAACGTGCAAGGCACACGCCTCCCGTCCCGGCTCCCGGCCCCTCAGACACAGTTCCTGAGGGCGGGACCTCGAGGGGCGAAGCCGACCAGAGGCGGAAGCTGAGCTCCGGGAGGCGTCCCAGCGCCTCTCTCCTGTCGCTCGAACCCGGGGAGAGTTTGGGGACTCTGTGCAGTGAGAAGGGAGGCTCAGCGGGAGCACTCCCGGAGCACTAACACCGAGTGTTTGCGGAGGGCGCGTGTTCCTCCTGTCCCAGCCTCGGGGAGACGGGCCACAGCGCTGGGCTCAGGGGCTCCCCTGGTTCTCGGCGCAGGGGCCACACCTGGTGCTGGCGGTTACACGGGGTCAGGATGGGCAAAGCCAGTGTCTGTCGCACCGTCTCTTGGCCCCGAACCTTCCTGTGTGAGGGAGGAACATCACTGACTCACAGTGTCACGGTCGCCCTGTTGCCCATTGATTTGCTCGAGTGGGCGCCAGTAACGTCTCCACTCGTCCCAGCCCGGAGACTTTAGCAGCCTCTCCTTACTTGTCCTTCTGAACGGTGACGTACCGGAGGCTCTTTCAGGGTCGGGAGAACGAGATCCTTATTGTTACTGTCTTGGCATATTGAATGCGCCACGGGGAGCTTGCCAGGCTCTGCCATGTAGGCGGGACACTCTCGGTAGCTTGTCGGGCTCTCCGGGAGGGACAGAGAATGTATATCAGAGAATACAAGCACGTGTGTTAAACATGTTAAGACCAAACACATGTGAGCTGCTTTAGACATGTCGAGGGCTAGACCAGAAGAGGTTGCGCGGCCATAAATGTGGCCACAGGCTTCTGGGAGCTTTGCTTTATCCGTGTTTTATATGGAAGAGTATGCAACTGTGAAAATGAAGAGCAAAATAGTACCCAGCATCCTCTGAGCTTCACACGCATCGACCCGCACGCTTCCTGGACACGGGGCGGGGGCCCGAGGATGCACAGACCCCCCCCCCGGGAGCCGGGGAGAGACGGATTGTGCCATGCCCAGACCCCGGGGAGCCGGCCAGCTGGCCCTGCTCAGGACGCTGGTCCTGCCGGCCGGTGGAGACGGCGTGCCCGTGTCTCCGTCTCCGAGTCGCCTGACTGAGTCGCTGTGGTGACTCCAGGAGCAGGTGCTCCTGGCAAGCCTCACCGCGCACCAGGCCCTCGGCGGACGCTGTCGCAGGGGAGCAGGAGGCACCGAGGCTCAGGGCCCGAGAGCCAACCGAGCCCGGCTCACCTCACCCGGGCCCTGAGCACCGCCAGGACTGACTCCCGAGTGCAGAGCCGGGCTCAGCCCTGAGCGTCTCCAGGTTTGGCCGAAGGAAGCCGGGGTGCGGGCAGGAGGAGTCTGACGCCCGTGTCCCCGCCTGCGCCGTGGGCGTGCGGAGCCCCTGGCCCGGGGGCAGAGCCCGGCCCCCCAGGGAGCGCCTCCCCCTCCTGGGCCCTCGCGGCCATGGCGGGCCGGGCCCGGGGTCTCCTGCGCGTCCCTTGGCCACCGGACTCTGGGCTCGGCCAGCAAAGGGGAGCTTGCGGGGAGCAGGGAGGCTCCGTGACCGCGTCAGCCAGGGGGACGGAGGGTCCCACCCAGGGCTCGGGGGCCAGTGAGTTCTGATTTCAGTCTTCTGTGAGGACTTAGAGATGCTTCATGCTTCCCACCAGCTTTCGGGCCGACGAAACAGGGGCCTTGGCCTCTAAGTCAGGAACTGCAAGTGTCAGACCAAGGCCACCTCCGTCCGCTGACTCCCGAGCACTGGGAGGGCCTTGGTCATTGCTTCCAAACCAACCGGAGGCCTGGCTGATTCCTGGCACCGCGTGGTCCCCTGAGCACCGGGCTGGGAGTGACCCCCGAGCCACACCAGGCGGGACCCCCTGGCAAAACAAGTAAGCAAAACTCACTGTATCCTAAGCCGCAGTTTCCAAGACTGGGCGAGTTTAGCAAAATCATTTTTCTTTTATTCCCTTTTTCTTTCTGTTTTTGGACCATGCCCAGTGGTGCTTGGGGCTTGCTCCCGGCTCTGCGTTCAGAGCTCACCCCTGGCGGAAGTTGGGGTGCTGGGGATGGGCCCAGGTCCTCTACGGGCAAGGCTACCGTATCGCCATTCTGGCCGCTAACGAAACCACTTTAACACAAACCACCTCTGCTAGAGGGCAGGAAACAAGGCGCAGAGCGAAAAGCCTTGGGAAACACCGGGCGTCCTGTCTGCATTTCATGTTCTCCTGCCACGTACACGGGGAAAGGGGCCAAGATGGAGCATCGGCTTGTGCTTGAGAAGCTTCTGGAAAGCCAGGCCTGGGTTGAAAAGGCGCCTGAGGTGTGTGTGTGTGGGGGGGAGGGCTAGCCCGTCACGCCAGCCCACAGGTGGTGCTAGCAGGCGTCCTCTGAGCTCCGTGAGCTGCAATCGGCTTCCTGGGGACAGGAGAGCACTCAGCGGTGCGATGTGCCTGTTCCCCATCGTTGCAATGAGCGTGAGGAGCCTATTTCTCGTAAATACACCAGGAATTTCCCAAAGGGCAAGAGCAGTGGCACAGCCGGCTTGCTCCGGTGCTCGAGAGCCTTGCGCAGAGAAGCCCCTGAAAGGCAGAGCCGCGGGCGAGGGGCCCGCGGAGAGTGGGGCTGCCGGCCGGGAGCGTCCCGGGCAGTGGACACACCGTCCGCCCTGGGGCTGGGGTGCCTGGGAGAACGGCCCTTCACCCGGCGTGCAACCCCTGCCGGCACCTTTCCGGAGACGTGCATGTCCGGGTCCCCGCGCCTGTGCCCTGTCAGGTGCTCGCGCCGAGGGGAGAGCGGGTGCCGTGTCGGCTGCTCGCGCCTCAGAGCAGGCCTGGCGTGGGGAGCAGAACCCGGCGATGTCCCCTGGGGGCCCCAAGACGTGCCGAGGGGTGGGGCGCTGGCCTGGGCTGCCCTGGGCGCCCGTCCCCCCCCCCCTGCCCCCGGCCAGGCCCAGAGTTTCCCTCTCAGGGCAGTGCCACCCCCACCCCTGCACCCGGGTGCCCGGGCCAGCCGCCTCTCCTGCCCGCGGACGTCGGTCCTGCGCCATCAGACCCCCAGCCTGGCTTTCTCCAGAGGGTCTTTTCCAGAGGAAACTCAGCAAGAATCGCACCGTCCCACCCGTGGGCATCAGCAGACGGGGGTGGGGGGTGGGGGGCAGAGCCGGCGTCCTCCACCGCGTCCCCGGCTCCCAGCCCCGGGGGGTCCTGCGTGCGGGTGGGACGAACAGCTGCTCTCGCCCCCGCGGCGCCCCTGGACAACTGCGGTATCCCCCCGCCTGGGCCCTGGACGCCCCGTCTTGCCCTGTCGGCCCCAGACCATGCCCGGGCGGGTGCCCGCGTGCCTCCCCCCGCTCCAGCCCGCTCGTCTCCCGGCACCTGAGGGGCTCAGGGCTCCTGGGACCCCCCCAGCAGGTCTGAGTCCCGGGAGGGTCGAGAGGGCGGAGGAGGAGGCGCGGCTCTGTCTGTCCCCGAGTCTGGGCGAGTGACCCCAAGGGCTGCGGACACTGGGCGAGAGGCTCGGTGCCCGGGCGGGGCAGGGGCGGGGTGGTCACTGCAGACCTGGGCCAGGGTGTGACCCGGGATGTGGGGGTGAGGGTCCTCTGCGTGTGTCTGTGGGAGCACATGCACACACGTGTCCACATGTGTGCACGGCCTTGTGTGTGCACATGTGCTGAGTTCCACGTGGGCATATATGCGTGTCCATGTGTGTCTGGGCGCCCAGGTATGTTCGAGTGTCCGGGTGCGTGCCATCGCGTGTTCTCTGCATTCGTGTCTCTGCATCTCCAGGGCTAGGCATGTGCTCACGCGTGACCGCGTGGCCATGTACGTGTTGCACGCGTGTGTGCCTGAGCGTCATCCCCAGACAATCCTCCCGACTTGGACTCGGGAGTCGGGGCCACTGGGGGGGCCCAGGGGGGTCCCCAAGTTCGTGGCGGCTGATGAGGGGCTGACGGGGTGGGCAGGAGGGAGGAAGCGTGTGGATGCGCCCAGGGCCAGCCGGGGGCACAGAGCCCGGGACCCGGGGGAGGCCGGCGGGTTCTGCTCCTGCCGGTCCCTGGCGCCCACTCACCTGGCTGACGGCCCCTGAGGAACCGATTCCTAAGGCCGACTGGCACAGAGCAGAGGCCGTGACTCGGCGCCTCCACTCAGTGCTCCTCAGGCCGGCAGGCAGGGGAGACGCGGCCGCTCCGGCCAGGGGCCCCGCCCTGCCTGGCCCGCTCTGTCCTCGCCGTGCACGGCCTCGAGCACGCAGGGCCAGGGAGCCTTGGGAGGCGGGGGGGGGGTGGCGAGGGGAGAGTCGGGCCAGTGGGAGTGACCCGGGCTGGCGGGAGAGACCCGGGCCGGCGGGAGTGACCCGGGCCGGCGGGAGTGACCCGGGCCAGCGGGAGAGACCCGGGCCGGCGGGAGTGACCTGGGCCGGCGGGAGTGACCCTGGCCGGCGGGAGTGACCTGGGCCAGCGGGAGTGACCCGAGCCGGCGGGAGTGACCCGGGCCGGCGGGAGTGACCGAGCCAAACGCCTTCATGCTCCGTGGCCCGTCGGGACAATGTGACACTTTTGTTCCTTCAGAGGAAGAAAAACGTCCTTTCACTGTCGAATACGGGTGGGGCCTAGAGGGACGGTGCTAATGGCTACGACTGTCCCCCGCGAAGTCAGCCTGACGGCAGCGCTAGGGACAGAGAGAAGCCCCTCGTGCATGTGAGGTCACAGGGAGGAAGCTCCAGAGGACTGAAATAGACACGCACACCCCAGGCTGATGGCTCTTTCTGGACGAGTGTCCACTTTTTCCTTTTTCCTTCCTTCCCTCCTTCCTTCCCTCCCTCCCTCCCTCCCTCCCTCCCTCCCTCCCTCCTTCCTTCCTTCCTTCCTTCCTTCCTTCCTTCCTTCCTTCCTTCCTTCCTTCATCCCTCCCTCCCTCCATCCATCCCTCCCTTCCCTCCATCCCTCCCTTCCCTCCTTCCCTCCCTTCTTCCCTCCCTCCCTCCCTTCCTTCCTTCCTTCCTTCCTTCCTTCCTCCCTCCCTCCCTCCCTCCCTTCCCTCCCTCCCTCCCTCCCTCCCTCCCTCCCTCCTTCCTTCCTTCCTTCCTTCCTTCCTTCCTTCCTTCCTTCCTTCCTTCCTCCCTCCCTCCCTCCCTCCCTTCCTTCCCTCCCCCCCTCCCTCCCTCCCTCCCTCCCTCCCTCCTTCCTTCCTTCCTTCCTTCCTTCCTTCCTTCCTTCCTTCCTTCCTTCCTTCCTTCCTCCCTCCCTCCCTTCCTCCCTCCCTCCCTCCCTCCCTCCCTCCCTCCTTCCTCCTTCCAAGCACACAGAATGGGGGTGGAGGCGTTAGTGAACGTGCCGAGTGCAGACAAGAGGCCCGTGGTTCGGAGCGTCTCAGAAACACCCGGCAGCCAACAGGCTTGTTGGGGTCGTAGATATCAGGAAACAAATGAGTGATAGAAAAAGAGTTTGGCCTTGACATAGAAAAAGTGTTTAAAACAATTATCAAAACCATTTGGACGTGTGGCGTCCTGCCTCGGACCCCAGCCAAGCCGCGCGTCGGAGCTGGTGTGAGGGACCAGGCCTGCCCGGGGCCTGACGGCGCTGGGAAGAGCATCCTGGAGTCCACACGCGGAACGTGCTCACCGCGTGCCAGTCTCTCCTCCCAGTTGCTTTTCCTCAGTGTCATGCCACACAATTCATCCAGACCCCCCGGTCTGCCTGATTGATATGCAGCTGTTGTGTCTAAGGGTGATGGGGATTTTTCCCGGTGCTACAGTGAGCCTTGAAAGCAGATTATCTCCCACTGCAGGCTGAGAATGATGTTTAAACATGGCTCTTTCTGCATTTATCTGGGGTGATTGAATCTGAGCATCTCCTAGGAGTCAGATATTTGATTAGGAAACTTTTGGGCTGCGCTTCCGACAGCCCAGCCCGGGCTTGTGCTGCTTCGGAGTGCGGCCACTGCGGGTGGGTGGACAGAGCCCGGCCCCAGCCCAGGCGGGCAGCAGGGCAGGGTGACTGCCTCGTGCTGGAGCTGCCGCTCGGGCTCAGCCTCTGCCCTGCCGCCCTCCCCCTCCTCTCTGCAGGGATGGGCAGCTCCTGGCGCCCGAAACAAGGCAGAGCAGAGCGTCGGGCGCGTGGCGGAGGGACTGTGGGTTTCCATCAGGGAGCGGAACGAAGGCAGGGAGGCCGCCCGGCTGGAGCCGCGGCCGGGCCGGAGGGACGGGCCGGCCCCAGAGTGGCCACGCGCTGCCCGGCCATCCGTTACGGGATATTAGCCCACATTTCTCAGCCAAAAATCATTACCTGTCATTTAACGATTCCCTCCGAGACTCGGGGGGTCATTTGTCTGGCAAAGGCATCACGCAAAGCAACGGCCCTCGGCGGAGGGGGACGCAGGGGCGTCGGGCACGGGAAGAGGCGCGTCTCTGAGCCGCTCCCCGGGACGGGCGGCCCGGCCCGAGAGTGATGAGGCCGTTGGTCCGCGGCCTCCGCTCACTTTTTATTTCTCTTCTTTAATCTCATTCTCTTCATTTTCTTTATTACCGAGGGGGAGGCGAACCCGCACAAACCCGTTATCTATTATCCTCGTTCCGAATTTTGCTGGTTCTCGGTCCCCAGGGCCCCGAGTCAATATGTTTGGTAATGACTTTCCACAAAGAGAAGGGAAGGAGCAAGATTGGATTCCAAGTGGTATGATAAATGCGCGTCGGAACTTGCAGCCGAGTCGGGCACAGGGCTCGGCGCCCCCCGTGCAGGAAACACGTCTGCCGAGAGCGTGTCCGAGCAGAGGGTGCGGGCGGAACCCCGACACACGCTCCCCCCACCCCACACAGGTCACACACACACCCCCCACTCAGAACAGGCCGCACCCCTGCACAGTTCACACATACCACACGACACACACCCGCCTCCCACACAGAAGACAGCCTCACCGGCAGCACACACGTGACACACACACGCAACACACACACCAATGCCATGTCCACATACACAGCACAGTCACCTGCCCTCCACACACCGGGTACCTACATCATACACACGTACACACATACATGTTACATACGACATGGTTTACACACATATGTACCACACACCTCACATGTTCATGTGATGTACACGAACACCATATCCACACACACAGCACAGTCACCTGCCCTCCACACCCCAGATAGCTACACCATACACACACACACACACACACACACACAGATCAATATACACATCACATACGCACGGGTGCACACATGCACAGTACACGTGAACACGCCACACCCACGTCCCATACGCAGCACCGCCGCCATGCACCCCATACTCTCTCCGCACACCACACGCCTCCAGCCAGCCAGACCCACGTGCAACACACAGGCCCTCCGGACGGCGACACGCACCGTGACACCACACGTGACGCACTCCACCTGCCCCTCACCACTGCTGGTGAGTTCCGGAAGCCGTCAGCCCTCCCCAGAGCAGAGCTCCTCAGGAGCTGCTTGGCCGTCAGCGTGAAGCCCGGGCTCGAGTGTGTTTCTCCGTCTCCTCCACTTCCTGGTTTAAACACGTGTGTGACTTTGCGTGGAGTCGGCACGGGCAGGCAGTGGGGGGGGAGGCGACGCAGTGGGAAGGCGTCTGCCGCCACGTGGGGGACCAGGGCTCGGCCCCCGGCCCCCGAGCAGGCCGGGGGGCAGCCCCGACACCGCGGGTGGGGTGCGGAACCGTGTGCCTGTGCGAGCAGCAGCGTGGGGGTGACAGGCCCATTTCCCGGACAGGAAACTGAGGCAGCTCCGAGGGCAGAGCCCGCGTCCGCCTGGGCGGGGTGGCGGCAGCTGCGGGGAGAGCTCGGGCGGCCCTGGGGTCTGAGGGAAGCGGGACAGAGCCGGTCCCGAGCTGCGAGCCCGCCCGCCCCCAGAGCCCGCCTCGGCCCCTGCCCTGAGTGCTCCTGAGCACTGTGACTAGCAGACAAGCACTGGCTCCCGGCAGGCGTCCGGCCTTCCCCAGGGCCATCTGCAGAGACACGTGTAGTGCGTGTGTGACACACGTGTGTGCAGATCACGTCCCTCTCGTGTGCATTCGGGGTCTTGCCCCCATCAGGAGACCAGGCGCCCCTAGCCGGCACCCGGGGGGTCCAAGGTCGCCCGTCACCGAGGAAATTCCCCTGTCACCATGTCACCGTTTGGGGTTCCAGGTCCCCGAGGCAGGAACACGAGGGGAAAGGAATGGAGGCAGCTCTCAGCCCCGCTGCCTCGAACCCGGGCACAGCCGGCAGCTCAGCACCCCGGAGTCTCAGCTGCCCGTGGGCGGGTGCCCGGCGGGGCACGCTGAGGCTGCGCCCCTCAGGGACGGCGCCTGTCCGGGCCGGTGCTCCGGGGAGCACGGGGACCGACTGGCAGGGGGCGGCTGCACGGGAAAGCGGCTCAGGGGAGAGCCGGCCGACGGGCGCTGGACGGGTCCCCTCCCGCTGGACGGGGCAGGCACGGTTGGTCGGGGGCTCGGGCGGCCGCTGTCTCGGCTCTGAGTGGAGGCAGCGGAGCAGAGTGGGGACACGCGGGGCCTGGGCCGCCGGCTGCAGATTTGTTATTAATTAAAAATTCAGCAGGGGAAATCTCGGGTTCCGTGAGCGAGGCTCCTCCACGCCCGTCTCAGGACGAGCCCGTGAATTCCGCTCCTCGGTCCCGCGCTCGCACGGGGGGGTGGGGTGGGGGAGCAAATTAACCGTTGGGGGAACAAAGCAGGAGAGGGAACAAAGGGGGAGAAGGAGTCTGCCGAAAGAGCAATTAAATGAGATAGGTCATGTGATCGGGCCCGCAATGCCCCTGACAGTGCTCTCTCTCCGACGGGCCGCCCCGAGAACCCGCCGTCTTCCCTGGGAAGATTATTTAAGTCTGCCCGAGTGCCGGAAAGTTTGCGGGCTGCAGGGCCCAGGCCTTCCGGGGCGGCGAGCGGGCCGGTGGCAGCCGGGAGCCCGTGTGAGCCCCGAGTGGCCACAGGGCCCTGTCCCCTGCTCCCTGGCGCACACGCCTCCAGCCCTCAGCTGGGCTTGGCGGTTGAGGCCCATTGGTTCCCACGCTGGGAGAGCAGGGCATAGTAGGTGCTCAAGAAATCAGTCACACTCGCACTCCACCAACACCGCGCTAGCGAGACCCGCCGGGGAGATGACCACGCGCCCCCGGGACTTGGCAGGTGCCCGGCTGCACTGCTCAGTGCTTCCCGGGACGGGCAGTGCTCTTGGGGCTTCCTCGGGCCCAGCTTCTCTGCGGAGCCACAGCCGGTTCCTCCCGCTCCCGGCCAGCCCACACCTGGCCTGGCCGAGGGAGACGTCCGAGAGGAGAAACCCGGCCCGGCCCGTCAGAGGGGGACTCAGGACCCGGGCAGAGCCCGCTGGATCCCCAGGGCCCCCCGCCAGCCGCGAGTGAGCGGCCCGAGGAGGGTGAGCACTGTGGGTGGGGAGCGGGGGTCAGACCCGTGGAGGAGGTGTGAGGAGACAGGCCACAGGGGTGGCGCGGAGAGGACCAGGGCGGCCGCTTGCCTGCGAGGCCTCCTTGGACGGGGGGGGGGGGGAGCCTGAAGCTTGGGGGGCAGCTCCCGACAGACGCTCTTCCCTCCCCTCCCCTGCTCTGCGCACAGCCAGGCTCAGGACAGGGACCAGCAGGAGCCGTAGCGGAACCCTGACTCCCCCCCGCACCCCACACCCCGGCCTGGCAAAGCTCTCAGCGGGGTTAGGAAGCCTCTATCTCTCCCTCCCTCTCCCCCTCTCCCTCTCCCTCTCCCCCTCTCTCTCCTTCTCTCCCTCCCTCTCCCCCCTCTCTCCCTCTCTCCCTCCCCACTCTCTCCCTCCCTCTCTCCCTCTCTCCCTCCCTCTCTCTCTCCCTCTCTCCCTCCCCCCTCTCCCTCCCTCTCTCCCTTTCTCCCTCCCTCTCTTCCCCCTTCTCTCTCCCCCTCTCTCTCTCCCCCCTCTCTCTCTCCCTCTCCCTATTTCCCTCTCTCCCTCCCTCTCACCCTCTATCTCTCTCTCCCTCCCTCTTTCCCTTTCTCCCTCCCTCTCCCCCCCTTCTCTCTCCCCCCCTCTCCCTCTCCCCTACCCTCCCTCTCTCACTCCCTCTCTCCCTCTCTCCACCCTCTCTCTCCCCCTCTCTCTCCCTCTATCTCTCTCCCTCTCTCCCTTTCTTTCCTCTCTCCCTCTCTCACTATCTCTCTCCCTCTCTCCCTCCTCTCTCTCCCTCTCCCCTCCCTCCCTCTCTCTCTCTCCCTCCCACTCTCCCTCTCTCCCTCTCTCTCTTACCCCTCTCTCCCTACCTCCCTCTCTCCCTCCATCTCCTCTCCCTTTCTCCTCTCTCTTTCCCTCCTTCTCTTTCCTTCCCATCCTTCTTTCAAATCCTCCCTCTCTCCCCCTTTCTCCCTCCTCTCCCCTCCCTCTTTCTCCCTCTCCTACACGCCATAATCCTGTAAACAAGACTTTTTAAAAGTTTTTGCCCACTTCTCATCCTTATTGATAATATGCATAACAGAAGCATGAAAAAAATCAAACGAAACATAGAACTTGTGTTTGCTCTGGTAGAACACGCCATTTTATATGAAAATGGACAGGAGGTGAAGTTCAGTTCTGACACTCTGGGCCTCTCCTGACGTTGTGCTCGGTCCTGTGCTCTGTAAAGAATTGAGTGCAGATTCATTCTGCACTCCAGAACTTTGAAAACAGTGGAGGGAGGCTCTCTCCTTTGGTAACCGGCGTCACTGCTGATATAACCTGGCAGCAGTTTGAAACCAGTTGCCTCGTCTGAAAACTATATATACATATTTTAAAACATTTTAAGAATTCCTTACATTTTCTTGGTGGTTGGATATTCTACAGGACTGGTCCAGACCAGGTCCTGGACTTACTCTGCCGATGTTCAGAGACCTTCTTACTCTTGACCCCAATCCAATCTCTTCTATTCCGGCCGTTTCCTCCTCTTTTCTCTCCGGTTGTTCACACGTCCTCAGCAGAGCTCCCCGTCCCCACGGGTCTCCTGTGGGGAGGAAGCGCTTTCCTGCACTTTGGGCTACTAATATGTGTATGTCTGTTTTTGCAAATTAGACTTAATTATTTCATGTGTTGATATGTTGTCAAACGCTTATTGACTTTTTCACATGAATATAACTTATAATTTATGTATCTAGCACTGTCGTCCCATTGCTCATCGATTTGCTTGAGTGGGCACCAGTCACGTCGCCATGGTGAGACTTGTTGTTACTGTTTTTGGCATATTGAATATGCACGGGGAGCTTGCCAGGCTCTGCCGTGCGGGCAGGATCCTCTCGGTAGCTGGCCGGGCTCTCCGAGAGGGGCGGAGGAATCGAACCCGGGTTGGCCGCATAAACGCCCTACCCATTATATATCTAAAGTTACCTAATTATTTTAATTTTATTTTTATTATTTTATTTTTCATCTGGGGGCCACGCCTGGCTGTGGTCAGGGCTTCCTCCTCCCAGTCTCTGTACTCGGGCATCTGCCACAGTTGAGGGGACTATGGGGGGCGTGAGGGGTGGACCCCAAGGCACCTGTCTGCCCTACAGAGTCTGACCCGGCTGGGGGGTCCAGAACCCACAGTGTCTCTCTGTGGGACGGGCCTGGAGCTGCCGGCGGAAGCTGACGTCATTATTCTCGACCAAGCTCGTGTTTATCCCCACGTTGGTTAAGCTTCTCCCTTAGTCTTTAAAATCCATAGATCTCCCCTAGAAACAGCACCGCCGACTGGGCACTCGCCTTGCACGGTGCTGCCCAGGCTTGGTCCTGCCCCCCCTGGAGCCGGGGGTGGGCGCCCTGCAGACCACCGAGTGTGGCCTCAGAAGGAAGCCAAGCAGAATTCACAGCGGGACCGAATCTATTTAAAATTAAATATTCCGTTTTTCCTGGGTCCACAGAAGCACGGTTCAACTTGGATTTAATTTCTCCTGAAGTTATTTCTCCCTCCCCAAACCTGTAAGTCCTGTGCATACAAATCCACTTACATTTTAATAACTTAAGATAATGTTTCCTCAAAAAAAAATGCCCGCACCCACTCAGTGCTCATTTCTCCATGAATGATTAATGATGATAATTTATATGGAATCTGGTACTGGAAATCACATTAAAAGCGGCGTTTCCAGCACAACCTCCTCGTATCTCATTACACTGGAGTGATCCCCGGAATAAATGCCGCCAGTTTAACCAGTTGCGGGTCGTCAGGGCTTCGGTTAGAGGAAAGGGGAGTGCGAAGAGACGGTGTCTTAATAACGCGTCCAGGGCCCGTGTGTCGTCCCGCACGGACGCAGCCCCTGAGAAGACTGTCCGGGGGCAGCAAACTGCGCTCGAACCCCAACCTGGCCGCGTGCTCTGGGCAAACGCCCCTGCACCCGCACGCCCCGAGTGCTCAGGCCACGGGCTTGCCCAGGAGGACGCACAGAGATAGTTGCTCGACTGGTGCTGGGCTGCGAGCACGAGAGGTCTGAGTCTGCGCAGGGAACACCGGGCAACCCCGGTCTCAGGGGCCAGCGACCCCCCCCCTTCGTTTCTTGCTTCCTGGGTGCTGGGGGCTGCGGCTGCGGAGGAGCCGGTGGTGTTCCACCCTTGCGTCTGTGGGAAGGCCAGGCTTCTCCAGCCGCGGGCCGCGGGGCGCCCGGCCTCGACTCTGTCGGAAGCACCCGGTGGGTTTGCAGGGACGGGCCTGCTGGGGGGTCCTCGGTCTCCGAGAGGTGACAGACTCCAGCCACGCTGAGGCGACAGGGAAAGGGGACATGCTGGGGGCTCGGGGGTGCCCCTGGGGACTGTGGACTCAGAGGGGCGGGGTCTCTGCGGCTGGAAACAGGGTGGGCAACGGGCGCGGACACCCCCGCTAGGAGGTGTGGGCTCAGGGGGCGGGAGCAGGCGTGGGTGAGCCCGGAGGGGAGGGGCCTGGCAGACGCGCCCGCCGGAGGAGGAGGAGCTGACCGGGCATGAGTGACCGCTCTCGGCAGCTCCCGCCGGACACCCTGGGATGACGCTCTCCCGTCACGGGGGATGGGCCCGTCTGTCCGTCCGTCCGTCTTCCGAGGTGAAGCTGTTAGTTGAGGCTCTGAAGAGTTTCCTGCCCTGGGTTGGCCCGAATCCTGCTGCCCCAAGAGGAGCGAGTGGGCCGGGGAAACTGAGGCCGGCCCCGGGCTGGAGTGACCGGGAGGCCGCGTCCTCGCCCGTGGGGAGGGTCCAGCTGGCCTGAGCAGCGTCTTGTCCGAGTCCAGCTCCTCTTCGCTCCCCGAGGACCAGCTGCGTGTCCCGGCCGCCTCCTCCAGGGAGGCCGCCTCCTCCAGGGACTGTGCCACGGCCTGTCGGGTGCAGAACACGCGTGTCGAGGAGGGAGCAGCCACGCCCTCGGGGGGACCCTAAGTCCAGTGGGCGGAGGAGGGGCGGGACTAGGGCTGGGGGGGCTGATGTCTCTCTCGCACTCGGAGCAGCTGGCGCCTCACCTGCTCGCCAGCTTCCCGGGTTCTGCCTCGCCGTGGAGGCCCGGCCCGGTTACTGCCGAGCTAATGGCCGGGGCTCCTGGAGGCGGGAAGCAGCCGCGTCCCCACGCGGCTCCGCAGAAGGCGGACTTGGCAGCGGCTGCGCCTTGCCTCGCGGTCTTGGCGGGGGGTCGGGGGGGCCGAGCCCCCAACTGGCAGAACCCGGCGCCCAGCAGCGCCTGGCGAGGCCTCCCCATCCCCCGCGTCCTCCGCGGGCGCCAGCAGGTGCTTAATGCCGGGAAATTTATGAGTGGGGAAAGCTGCTGGTTCCTCAGCATCTGGGCAACATAAATTATCGGAAAATGTTTTTTTTTCCTGGTCCCACGTAGCTGGGAAGAGACCCGGAGGCCGAGGGCCGTCGGCTCACCTGTGCGGGACGCGGCTGTTCCCGTCTGTCCGGGGCCGTGCGGGGGCGGGCGGGGAGCGGCAGGAAAGGAAACGGAGGTGGCCGCGCCCCGCCCGGGTGCCCCAGACCCAGGCCCTCCATGTGCATCTTTGTTCTTGCTCCCTCCGGCCAGGGCCTGGTCTTGAGCCTCCTCCTGACCCGCCTTCTTCCTTCCCTCGTCCCTTCTGGGGCGGCCCAGCACGCTTGTGACGGGAGAGAAGGTCTCCGGGGAGAGGCAGCGGCCGGGCGACCAGGGCCGGGGGGACGGGCGCGGCCCCCGGACTGCTGCTGGAAGTGACATTTCTGCAACTTGCAGAACTGCCGACTCCAGAAACGGTGCTTGAAGGTGATGCTCCTCTGGTTCCCGAGACCGGGAGCGTTTGTCGTGTCTGGGGGTGGGGGGGAGAGTTCCCAGGCCTCCCCGGGGCCAGGGGGCCGGGGCCTCCTCCTCGGGCCCGAGGCCTCTCAGCTGCACCTCTCCTCGCCTCAGCTCTGCGCATTCCGTTCTTCCCTTTGTTCCTGGGTTCCCGCCCATATTCCCGCCCGGGGTGAGAGCACTGTGCCGGGCTCAGCACGACCCGCCGGCTCCACCCCTGTGCTGCCACAGGACGTTCCCTCCGCCGTGTCTGGGGCGGGACCTTTGGGCCGGGGTTGGGCCGTCAGGTGCTGCTCTCTGACCGGTTTCCCCCGTGAGCAGAAACCGTGATTGCAGGTGACGCTGTTTCTCCCCTCCTCACCGGCTTCACACACGTGACTGCGTCTCACAGACTTAAAAAATAACAAAAACAGACAAACGCACCCAACATCCAGCAGTGTATTTTGTATGACTCGGTGCCAAGAACAGTGGACGCAGGAGAGCACTGGGCACAGAGCAGGCTCCCGTGATGCTCTCTGCCCAGAGCCACACGAGGCTGGAAGGGCCCGGGTCCGAAGACCACACAGGGCCGTGAGCTCCGTGAGCAGGAGCCTGACCTGGCACAAGTCCAGCCAGAATGGAGTCCACAGACTGACCGGTCGGGCCGTCCCCGCTGGTAGGAGAGTGGCCCCTCCTCTGGCTTCCAGGGTCTTTTTAAAAAAATTTTTTGGGTTCCACCCGGCGATGCACAGGGGTCACTCCTGGCTCTGCACTCAGGAATTACTCCTGGCGGTGCTCAGGGGACCCTATGGGATGCTGGGAATCGAACCCGGGTCAGCTGTGTGCAAGGCAAAGGCCCTCCCTGATGAGCTACTGCTCCAGCCCCTCCAGGGTCTTTTTATACTTTAAAAACTCGAGGGGTGGGCTGGAGTGATAGCACAGCGGGGAGGGCGTTTGCCTTGCACGCGGCCAACCTGGGTTCGATTCCCAGCATCCCATAGGGTCCCCCGAGCACCGCCAGGAGTAATTCCTGAGTGCAGAGCCAGGAGTCACCCCTGAGCATCGCCGGGTGGGACCCAAAAAGAAAAAAGAAAAGAAAAAACTAAAACCGCGAGGGGCTTCCCTGGCCACCTTGTACCTCGCCCTCATGACCTTGACCTCGGCTGTGTCGGTGGTTCTCTGACTGACGTCACGCAGGGGCGATTCTGCCTTTTCAGCTGCTCCCCTGGGGGTGCTCCCTGGCTCACCCGACAGCCCCCGGCAGAGCCAAGCCTTCCCCAACGTCCCTGCGGACGCCTACAGGGCTGAGCGCTGCGGGCGGGAGAGGCCTTCACGCTGCTCGCGTTTCCCTCCGGCCCGAGCAGGGCGTGCAGCGGGCGGGTGCAAACCGGGGGTCGGCGGGCCCCACTGCGCCCCCCTCCTCCCGGAGTCGCCGGAATGTTCCGTGAAGATGCCGTGAGCTGGGCTGGGGGGCGGGGGGGGGAGACGCACCTGGGGCCACGGGGGTCCCAGCTGCTCTGCCGCGTGATTCTCGTGACTGCGCTGGCCCGAGACCCGCCTGAGCCGTGAGGCGCAGCGAGGGGCTTCCTGAGACTCAGGGCCACCAGGGGCTCGGGGGCGCCGGCGTCCCCCACCGCCGTGTGAGTCTGGGGGCTCGTGGCCGCCAGGCAGAGAAGCCAGAGGCAGAGTCCAAGCGAGCGCGTCCGGGTCCCAGGGGAAGCCCAGCCCTGGCCAGCCCTGCAGACCCGGCCGGCCGCCCCAGGGGGCCTCGGCGTGAGGCCCGGGGAGGGGCGGGTGGCCAAGGCGGGGCCCCGGCCCCAAGCACAACACCGCACTCAGCTGTGCCCCACCCCTCCTGGGGCTCGAGTCCAGGAGGTGAGTGAGACCCGGACACAGACGGAGAACAGAGACCCCCGCCACCCCCCCCCCCCCCCTGAGTGCGGGCAGGAGTCTGAGGGCAGAGGTCACGGGCCGCGAAGCTGAGGACGGGTCGAGGCCATCTTTCACGCCATCTTTGCAGCCTCGTGTACCTGTTATAACAGTCTCGGGCCGGGATCTACCCTGTGTGTGTCTACACGTGGGCATACTCACACATGCACGTGTCTAACAGATCATACAGGAACATACATACTCAGTTACAAACACGGGCACATCATATGGAACCTTGTATAAGCGTGTCTTAAGGCACGTTAAACAGGGCACACTTGTGATCACAGACGCCTTCATTGTGTAGTTGCAGTCACTGAGTCAAACAAAGTCAACAGCAGACACGCACCCGGGCCTCACACAGAACACTTTGCGACCTCAGAAAAGAGATGCGAATTTAACAAAATGTGTTGAAGTAATATTCCCCCTTATTTGGAAACCTCGTCTCTCCCACACCCCCCCAGAAGCTTTGGGAGAATAACTCCTGTCTAGAACGTGTGGGTCTATTTTCCCTCAATGCTTGCCCACATGCATATAGATGTTTGCTCGGGATCGTTTCCATTTTACAGGAATATCTCAGGGTGTTTTCATGAGAGGAAAGAAAGACCCAAGGTTTTCAGGCAGGATCTCTAATGAGGCTTCAATGCTGAAGACAGTTTTCTGGGGGGGTTTGCTTTTTCTAAAAAAGAACAATAATGCGCCAGAGACCCCAGAGGGAAATATATTGTTAATGGAAAAAATTGCCTCATTCCGCCTCGTTACTTAAGGCGGCCCTCACCACCGGAGTGTAATGAAAACACAAAGTTCTAACACTGGCCCGGGAAGGGCGAAACCCCGAAATGCAGCCCTCACCGGGGGCGTCCGCTCTGGCAGTGGGTCTATGGCAACTCGCCGTGTGGATCCTTCCCTCTGGGGTCCCTCCTGCACCGCCAACGGAAACACCTTCAACTCCCAAGATTTCTTGTTTTTATTTTCTTGTTTGGGGGCCACACCAGAGGGTGCTCGGGGCTTGCTCCTGGCAGGGCGGGGGTCTTATGTGGGGTCGGGGATCGAGCCTTGCTGAGCGCAGGGCGAGAATCTGAGCCACTGTGTTACCTCTCTGGCCAAGATCTCTCGTGTGGTTGTGTTAAGTTGTATTTGCTGGTAGGGATAAGTCAAATACGTCGCAAATGGCCCGTGACGTTTTAGTGAGTGATTTTGAATTCTAGGGAAAAGTAGGAGCAGGTAATACCCCCGGAGTGGTCACGGTCAAAGCAGAAGAAACCCTCAACTCTGTCCTCTTTCTACTTTTTTTTTTTGCTTTTTGGGTCACACCTGTTGATGCTCAGGGGTCACTCCTGGCTCTGCACTCAGGAATTACCCCTGGCAGTGCTCAGGAGACCATATGGGATGCTGGGAATCGAACCCGGGTCGGCCGCGTGCAAGGCAAATGCCCTACCTGCTGTGCTATTGCTCCAGCTCCTCTACTTTGCTTAAACACTGTGGCTTACAAAGCTCCTCGTGACACATTTGTGACAGACATTCTGTGTCCAGCACCAATCCCTCCACCACCGCCCCCGTCCGCCCCCACCCCCCGCCCGCCCACTTAGAAGGCCCCGAATTCTTCATTCTGCATTGCTCGTTACGACTTACTGGCTAACAGAATTATCAAAAAGTGCTTCGGTAAAAGATAATCTGTGAGAATCGTTTCATCTCGCCATGGGGACAGTAAGTCCTCGTCTGAGGGTTACCAGGATGTTGCTAGTTGAGCCTCCCGTGGGGCTGCTTCTGTTCGGCGAGCCGAGCGGGCTCCTCGATGACTTGGCAGCTCACGTGGTGGCTCCCGCTGCGACGTTGGCGCTGTGGAATTTGGAGATATCGTGCAGCCACAAAGGTGGCTGCATGCTCCAGAAACTCCGGGGTGTTTAGCTGGGCAGTGACTGGCACGGTGGCGGCTGTGGGTGGGGCTGGCTATCTGGGGGGGCACGGAGGGGCTTGCCGGTCCTCACTCAGAAGACGCCAGAGTCCTCCGTCGAAGAACCATGTGGGTGTCTCTGCTGGGCCGTGAGGTGGTGGAGTCTGGGCAGTGGCTGGCGGCAGCTGCCCGGGCCCATCCGGGGACTCAGCCCAGCCCCTCCAGAGGCTGCCACGGGGATGTCTGTGCGTGACCTTTAACCCTGCGTATTGCACGCGTTGGTGGAAACATCCAGCCTTTCCCTGCTGACAGGACTTGCCTTCATAGCACCATCAGCGCCTTCCACTCTGCCGTGAACAGGAAAGGTGCTTCCTTTTCATGCCTGCGTTGTATTTCACTGTCCAGAGTAACCACACTCTCTCCATCCACTCGTGGTCCTGGCACACCCTGCTTGCTCCCGTGTTTCAGCAGATGACGCGGCAGTCAGCTGACGGGGGGTTTTGACTCTGCACGTTGACGATGCCTTAATCTAGACTCCCCCGCGGCTGGCTGGTGGTGGCCGTATCTTCACCTTCTTAGAGAAGCCCCACGCTGGCTCCCAGGAAGGTTTTTTTCAGAAGGAAGAAACAAATCAATCTCCAAGATGCAGACTTAAAAGAAGACTCCAGGATGTGTTAAAAATTCAATTAAGAAACGTAAAGTGATGACTGTTTAAAAGTACACATCTTACAGCAAGAAGCGAGTAATCTCTCTCTCTTTTTTTATTCTTTGAGGTCGCATTGGTTTGCGGTGGTATAAATGCTTCTATTTTTTAGGGAGGCAGAGTCAGGACTCCACACTCCTCACCAAAGCGCCAGCAAATATCCCAGGGCTGCTCGTGTTCAGGCCTTCTCCCTCCCTGGGCGTCTCGGCGGTGTGGTCAGTGTTCGAGGGACTGTTACCACTGGACGCTGTTTCTGTACGCCCCGAGACCGTCTGACAATGCCCTGTGTAACATTTCCCTGAGCACAACGTCCCTGCTTCATGGTGTGAGAAAAGTGCAACACTTCATCTCTTCATTCGAGCCGAATTGCATTATTTTTTATTTTTGGGTCACACCCGGCGATGCTCAGGGGTTACTCCTGGCTCTGCACTCAGAAATTACTCCTGGCGGTGCTCAGGGGACCATATGGGATGCTGGGAATCGAACCCGGGTCGGCCGCGTGCAAGGCAAACGCCCTACCCGCTGTGCTATTGCTCCAGCCCCGAATTGCATTTTTACGGCTCACCGTTTATTTCGTTCCTGGTCACGGAGCCATCGGGTCGCTCCTGCTCTCGGCTGGGGCACTGCGGCGGACAGAGGTGCCAAAGGTCTTTTCCGACTCGTGCTTTTGTGTTCCTGGGACTCACGCTCCCGTGCACAATGCGCGGGTCACACGGGGGTCCCGCCAGCTGCGCGAGGCCTCACAGTTTCCTCCCGTCTCTGCACCCGGCCCCCTCCTCCCCACGCCCCAGCCGGGCTGTGGGAACTGGGTGTTTCCACCTTTGGCTGCACAGTACCGGCCGTGCCTACACCCCCAGCTTCTCTCTGACTCCCACCGCTGGGCATGCGGTGGTTTCCGTACCTGGCTGTTGCTGTGAGCACTTAGTCGTGAGCAGGGCTGTGCTGGGGTCTCTTGAATCAGGATTTTCGTGTCGTGGCAGTAGGGGGCCAGAATAGGGACAGTGGCTCCGGGTGGGAGTGAGAATCTCACCCTGACTCCCCGGAGGCCGAGTCGGGCCGTGTTCCCACCCGCGGGAGTGAGGGTCCTTTCCACCCCGCCCTGAGGGAGGCTGTTCCCCGTGATACCTCATTGACGTCTGTTTCTCCGGGACTCGGTGACGGTGAGCAAACCAGGCTGCCGCGTCCAGGGCTCCGCCTTGAACCCCGAGCCTGCGCCACGGGTCCTGGCGTTTGTCATCGACCCAGAAGATGTCGGAAGGGGCTCGGGTGGTGAAGAGCCCGCGTCACCTTCCCCCTGCAGGACGCATTCCTGCATCTCTCCCCGGCCCCTGCCTTTCTGCCTGAGGTCTGGGGGGGCCCTGACCTTGGGGGGCGAGAGACCGCACGCCCCTCCCTCTGAGCGTGTCCTCGGCCCCCCGCGCTCCTGAAGGGTGACCTCGTGGGTCACGGCCTCGGGGCGACCCTCCCCTCCCGGCCCTGACAGCGGTCCACTCCCCACTTCCTGCCGCTCCACAGGAGGAAGCCACTCTTCCCCCTTCCCCTCCAGCCACTTCCACATTCCCCTCTGCCTTTCACTTTCTATTTAATTAGTTAAAGTTGAATTGTATTGAGTCTTGGTGCGGAATTTTGATAATTTGCTATTAGGCGAGCGCTCAACTTATTAACCTGTAGGGTTTCGTCCTGCGTGGGGTCGGGAGAGCTCCGGCCACTTGTCATTCTTAACGCACCACGTCCGCCCTCACGTGCCTCGCCCGGGACCCGACAGCCCCCGTTGGCTCCTGTTACTGGCCCCCGACTCCCAGAGTCCGCCTCTGGGCACGGGTGGAGCAGAGCCGCTCTGTCTCTGTGTCCCCGACGCTCCCTGCTGGGCCTGGACCCCGAGGTGGACCCGCCTCCTGCGACCATCCCTCTTCTGGTCATACAGTGCATCTCTCTCACTCACATGCCATTGCCACGACCACCAAGAGAACAAGCACTTGGCTGATCACACACGTGCACACGGAAAGACACAGACGTGACCGTATACACATGCATGCACACCACAACCACACACTCGGATACATGCGAAACACATGTATGTGTATGTGCAACATGCACACAAAAAGACGTGAGGACACATATGCACCCATACAGCTATGTGCACAGTGAATCCTGCAAGCACACACAGCAGCCTAACATCACACACACAGGCATGCACAACCACACGCATGCACATGCACACACCAACACACACACAAGGCTACACACTGACACTCACACAGCAGGTAAGCAGAGGGTGGGCAGTAGGAGGGAGGCCCCATGCTGGCCAGTGCTGGGTACTGACCCTTTGGGGGGACACTGCACCCCTGAAGGTGCAAACATGGTCAGCCACGCCCGCTTAATACAAACGTGTTGTTTTAAAAACGGGACGAGGGAGCCGGAGAGACGGCACCGCAGGGAGGGCGCCGGCCTGGGGTTCTGATCCCCGGGGCTCTCCTTGGTCCCCTGAGCACCACCAGGAGTGATCCCCGAGCACAGAGCAAGCAGTGAGCCCCCGGGAGGGGAGGGGAGGGGAGGGGAGGGGAGAAGAGGGGAGGGAAGGAGGGCAAGGGGCTCAGTTGGGCCAGCGTCCGTGCCTCAGTCTCTCTCTTATACCCGTGGGCAGCCAGGCACTGTGGGGTGGCTTCACCTTTGCCCTTTGACTCTCCGACTCTCGGGCCGTCGGGCTGCCGTGGGCTGTTCCCCCGGATATCAGACACGATCCTGCACACGCACGGCCCCTCATGGCGTCGCGGGCTTCTCTGCTGAATCGCGGCCAGTGATTTCAGATAACGTGTGGCTGCGATACTCAATCATGAAGGATGTTTCTCTGCCCCGTGACGCATTGGTCATTTGGAAGGAGAACACTCGTGGCTAATATGTCATTATGAAACTTTTATCTGCTTACTATTGACTGCAAATATTACTAATATCCAAAACCTTTTTGTTTTAATTTTATGAAGCTCAATTTTCAATAATGGTGGCTTGTCACCCCCATAGATCAACAGCACTAACCTTTGCATCGAGATGGATCACGTTTCATTACGTTAACTCGGCCGCCACCCCCTCTCGCGGCCGAGGGAAAGGGATCAGTTAATAATTCAAGTTTCATTTTATTAGAACCTTAATTCCTTAACTATTCAGGATCTGGGGGCCCTGGGATTGCCGGTACTCGCTGAGCTGATGACCAAGGTTCATCCTGCCCCACAGTGAAGGGAGAGACTAAGTCTCGAGGTGCTCGAATAGCGCAGGGTTGTGGGTTGATAAAGTACTTAATTAGACAGATCACAGTCGGAGAAAATGACTCCCTCCCCCCCCCCCCGCCCCAGTTCTCAGAGGAAGTGAGGATTCGTGCTGGGAGTGCGGGGGCCAGGGCCCGGCCCCGGGACACGGCGTGCTCGTCACCACAGTGAGCTGGTCCCGGGGGCTAAGGACCTGCCTCGACACGGCCACGCCGGCCCAACGCCGGCACCACCTGCGCCCCCCGGCCTGTCCCTCCGTCACCCGCCAGGCGTGGCTGGCTCGGCACTCGAGGGCCCTGCTTGGCGACCGGCTCCCGAGGCTGCGGTTTCAGTTTTGCTTCCCGGCCTGCAGTTGGGACTCACCCCTACAGAGGCCCTGGCCTTCCCCCGCGCCCGCTCTCGGTGACGTCGCAGCCTCGGGGGACACCAGGGGCCAGGCCACGGGCGGTGAGACTCGGGTTCCGTCCGCACCACCCCTCCCGGCACCAGGAGGACGCGGCAGTGACATTCCTGGCCTGGCTCCGCCGTTGCTCCTCTTCACGCTTCTGGCCCCAGCGTTCCCCCGAGCCCTGCTCGGTGCCTGGTGCTCGGTGCCTCAGTGCTCCCGCCAGGCTGTCAGCAACGAGAAGGAAGCGCAGGTCTCGGGAGGAGCCAGGGAGGCAGAACGCGGAGGCTCCCGCCCGCCCGCGCCGGTAAACGATGTTTCAGCGGCAGCTGCCTCACCCGAGTGCCAGGGCCGACGCGCTGCCTGGCGCCCGCGGCCTTCTTGCTCCTTTTCTCTCTTCTCCCTCCCCCGCCCGTGTTCCTGCACTGCGCCCTGTTTCGACATCGCCTTTCTTGGGTACCGGGGCTGGCGGGACCCCCTTGCCAAGGCCGGTGCCCGCGGTGCCCGCCGGCCGTGAAGGTTCGTCCCAGCATGTCCTGGGCTGTTCTTCTCAGCCTTGGTCCGGGCCCGAGTCTGGCTGCACGGGACAGGGCGGAGCCGTCCGTGCCCGTGGAGGTGGTGTGTGACGTCGCTCTGTGACTGGGCCGGTGGTGGGGTGGGGCCCCCAGTCAAACGCAGGCCCCCCCACCACACCTGCGTTCTGACCGGGCGGCTCAGTGGTGGCCTCCACCCAGGAGTCTCACCGACTTTCATTCCTAGCACTCAGACATCTCCGAAGGCACGCGACGAAGTGAAGTCAACAACCGCATGATTGCAGGTTACCCGCAACCATATGCCGATAAAGAGAAAAGGTGATCAGTATCCGCCCTCCACCCCCCCAGCCCCGCCCCCGCCCTGCGCCCGTCTGTGAGCGTCGGGCCGGCTGAGCCTGGCGTCCTGGGGTTGGGGCTGCCACGCTGGCGTTGACGCCTTTGCTCCGGAGGATGCTGCCGGGGACACGCCGAGAGTCAGGGACAGACGGGCCACGCTCGCGGCCCTGGGTCCCGCCCCCACTGTCTCGCCGGGGTGCTGGCAGAGAGCAGCACCCTTCACACTGGGCCGGGGGCAGCACCGGGCACAGCGTGTGCCCCCGCACAGTACTGACCCTGCTGCCATGCCAGCACCCCGTACGCTCCCCCGAGCACCCTCGGGAGATCAGAGCAGCAGTGAGCCACGAGCAAAGTGAAGAGAGTGTGTGAGAGAGGGACAGAGAGAGGGAGAGAGGGAGAGAGAGGGAGAGAGAGGGAGAGAGAGGGAGAGAGAGGGAGAGAGAGGGAGAGAGAGAAGGAAAGAGAAAGGGAGGGAGAGAGGAAGAGAGGGAGAGAGAGAGGGACAGAGGGAGAGAGAGAGGGAGAGAGAGGGAGGGAGAGAGGGAGGGAGAGAGAGGGAGAGAGAGAAGGAAAGAGAGAGGGAGGGAGAGAGGAAGAGAGAGAGGGAGAGGGAGGGAGAGAGAGGGAGGGAGAGAGAGGGAGGGAGAGAAGGAAAGAGAGAGGGAGGGAGAGAGGAAGAGAGGGAGAGAGAGGGAGAGAGAGAGGGAGGGAAAGAGAGGGAGGGAGAGAGAGAGAGGGAGGGAGAGAAGGAGAGAGAGAGGGAGAGAGGGAGAGAGAGGGAGAGAGAGAGGAAGAGAGGGAGAGGGAGAGGGAGGGAGAGAGAGGGAGGGAGAGAGAGGGAGGGAGAGAGAGAGAGGGAGGGAGAGAGAGAGGGAGGGAAAGAGAGGGAGAGAGAGAGGGAGGGAAAGAGAGGGAGGGAGAGAGAGAGAGGGAGGGAGAGAAGGAGAGAGAGAGGGAGAGAGGGAGAGAGAGGGAGAGAGAGAGGAAGAGAGGGAGAGGGAGAGGGAGAGAAACTGGGAGAGAGAGGGAGGGAGAGTGAAGGAGAGGGAGGGAGAGAGGGAGAGAGGAAGAGGGAGAGAGAGAGGGAGAGAGGGAGAGGGAGAGAGAGGGAGAGAGAGGAAGAGAGGGAGAGGGAGAGAGAGGGAAAGAGAGAGGGAGAGAGGGAGCGAGAGAGGGAGGGGGGAGAAGTGGTCTCAGAAGCCTCGCCAGGTCAATCGTTAAAAGGAAATTCCTTGGCCACGGCCAGGCCGCAGTTGCTGGAAGGATCCGTGCGTCCGGCCGGGGACTCTGAGCACTGAGAGCTCAGCTCGTTCTTCTGCTCCGGCCGAGCTCCCCGTCCTGTCCAATGCTCTTCCGTGATGCCAGTTTTCAGTTTTTAAACCTCCTTGAGGGATTTTAAAATTACATAAACACTTGTCCAGGTCGGAGGCAAAATCTGTTTTTAGAATTTACAGGAACTATTTATATCCTTGTTACTCCGAGCGCCTGGTTTCTGGATGCAAAGGTCTTAAAAGGCAGACAAAATTAGGGGGCAGGGGCTGGAGCGACAGCACAGCGGGGAGGGCACTTGCCTTGCACACGGCTGACCGGGTTCGATTCCCAGTGTCCCTTATGGCCCCCGAGCACTGCCAGGGGTAATTCCTGAGTCCAGAGCCAGGAGTGACCCCTGTGCATTGCTGGGTGTGACCCAAAAAGCAAAAAAAAAAAAATCTGGGGTTAGTGGGCAGGCACTTGCCTTGCACATGACCAACTGGTCTGACCCCATCGCCCCGTCTGGTCCCCCCAAGCCCACCAGGAGTGATCCCGAGTGTGGAGTCAGGAGTAAGCCCCGAGCACTGCCAGGTGTGACTCCCCCAAACAACAAAAGAAAAATTAGGCTGTTCCTGGCCCCAGTGGCCCGGGGTCTGGAGAACGGCTGTGCCAGCCCAAACTGGCACGTAGGGGGCCGGGGCCCCTCCCTGGCACGGCACGACCCCCGAGAACCACTGGGGGTGGCCCCCAAACAAACACCAAAATTGAAACAATTCATGGTAAGAACAAAGAACGGAAACAGTGTCTGCCGGCAGCAAGCGGGTCTCTGGGCTGAAGGCGGCCCCGAGTCAGTGCTCTGGCCCGCTGGCCTCTTGGACGGGCCTGCCGGGACCCGGGCGCACTGCGGCCGTCAGAGCACGGGCGGCAGAGGCCTTGCCGAGGGGCCGGGGGCTGCCCCACGCCCCCCACGGGCGAGCAGAGGCGGGAGGGGGCCCCGGGCTCAGGGGCAGGAGGATGAGGCGGCCGCGCCCCCGCCAGAAGCCAGCGTCCAGCGTGTGCCAGCCGCGGGCCCCTAGTTACGGAGATCACACCCCCCCTCCCCGGTGGTCACAGCTCGGGACTCGGCACCGCCGTCCCGGAGACGCTTGTGCAACAGGGCCGCGAGCCCTGGCCAGGTGGGCACTGCCACCCCCTGCGGGAGCCGTCCCAGGCTGCTCGGTGCTCCAGTGCTCTCGGGCGGACGGCAGAGGGCAGGAAAGCCACGCGTGTGCCTCTGGGCTCGGCCTCCGGGCCCCCCCGAAAGCCCAGACACGTGGCGCCCCCACGGGTGTGTGCAGAGAGGGGAGCTTCTCTTCTGGCCGACGGCGGGCCCCGACACCCTGGGAGTGCACAAGCACCGCCCGCGGGACACCAGCCTGAGTGTGGCTCGGGCCTCTGAGGTCTCGGGGAGGAAGGCGTCTCCAGGCGGTGCTCGCTGACGCCTCTGGGTCAGGCAGGATTTCCCAATTGCTCACCTGTAACCCCCGAGACACACACGCACGCACACACTCACACACTCACACACACACGCATTTACACACACTCACACACGCACTCACATAGACTCACACACACGCACACACACGCACTCATAGACTCACACACGCACACACACACTCATTTACACATACACTCACACACACACTCGCACACACGCACTCACATAGACTCACATTTACACACACTCACACTCACACACATGCACTCACGTACACTCACACTCACACACGCGCACACACACTCACACTCACAGACGCACTTACACACACAGACGCACTTACACATGCACTCACATAGACTCACACTCACACACAAGCACACACACTCACACTCACACACACACGCACTCACATACACTCACACTCACAGACGCACTTGCACACACACTCACACTCACAGACGCACTTACACACACACGCACTTACACACACACTTACACACACGCACACACGCACTCACATAGACTCACACTCACACCCACTCACAGTGGACGCCCCTGGCCTCTCTTCCACGCTTGCTCCCTCGGATCTCTGCAGTGTCCTGTCAGGCCCGTCTGCTCCCGGACAGAGAGGGAGAGGCCAGGAGTGACCGTGCCACACTCAGCACGACCTTCCGGGAGGTGCCGGAGTCCTGACAGGAAACGACGCCGAGAGACCAGCAGTGACCCCTCGGGGTCGGAAATGACGTCCACTGCTGACAGCTCGGAGGCCCGGCCCCCGCCTGCAGCCGCGCCCTCCCGCGTCCCGCCCGGCATCACGCGCCCGCGGTGGACCAGGCAGCTGAGCCTCCTTGTGGCGAAGGGTCCCACAGCGGGGCCGGCTGGGGGCGGCCAGTGTCGTCATGGAGACCGGGTGGCCTGCCGGGCTCCGGCCCGCCAAGGCCTCGCTTTTGTCTGCGAGCACAGGGCGGAGAGGCTCCACGTGCTGCTGCGGACGCTCGCGGCATTCCAGATGCCAAGGCCCGTTCGGTGTCGGACCCACGGGATGGAGTCAATCCTGCGAATGGCGATTCCAGGCGACTGGGGGACGCAAAAGTCTCCACTGCCCACGTCCGACAGGCCGAGGCCGTTCTGGCTGGGTTTTACTTAAATGCTCTCTCTCTCTCTCTGTCTCTCTCTCTCTGTGTCTCTCTCCCTGTCTCTCTGTCTCTGTCTCTGTCTCTCTGTCTCTGTCTCTGTCTCTGTCTCTGTCTCTCTGTCTCTCTGTCTCTCTCTGTATCTCTGTCTCTGTCTCTGTCTCTCTCTCTGTCTCTCTCTGTCTCTCTCTCTGTCTGTCTGTCTGTCTGTCTGTCTGTCTCTCTCTCTCTCTCTCTTCCAAATCTACCCTGTTGGTCCTTGGCTTGCTCCTGGCTCTGCTCTGAGGTCGCGGTGGTGGTGCCCGGGGTCACCTCGTCGGCTCCTCTCGGCTGTGCCGTTCCTTCACTCTCCCGTGCTTGCGCCGGCTGGCGTGTGTGGCATTGCTCGCCAGCGTCTGCCGAGAGCCAGCTTCGAGCAAGCTCCTCCGCGTGGCCGTGCCGCGTTGTCTCACAACAGCGACGCCTCCTCACAAGGCCTCACAAGAACCCCTCGAGGAGGTGACTGGCTGTTGGCGTCCTAGGGAGCTTTTCTCGCAGGGGTTTACGCCACAGGCCTACTTCACCTTTTAGCCCCTTCTATCCCTTTGCATCTGCTGGACCAAAGGACGGGGGCTCTCTCATACAGCACATGTTGGTACTAGTAGCACCGCAGCACCGTCGTCCCGTTGTTCACTGATGTGCTCGAGCGGGCACCAGTCACGTCTCCATGGTGAGACTTGCTGTGACTGTTCCTGGCATATCGAATACGCCACGGGGAGCTTGCCAGGCTCTGCCGTGCGGGCGGGATCCTCTCGGTAGCTTGCCGGGCTCTCCGAGAGGGATATTAACTAATACAATTATTTTATTTCGTTTCAAACACACGAGAACCGTCAACAGAGAGAGGAGTGGGTTGGTCGTCCCCTTCCCAGGACGACCAAGAACAAGCGTGGCCACAGAGGGGGCGGCCCAGCCCCCTCCTCGGGGGAGGACAGGGCCCCTGCCCGGCCCTCAGGATTCTCCCAGGCCCACCTTGGACGCTGCCTTGGACTGGCTCAGGGCCCCGGGACCCTCTCTGGGCGGGAGCCTTTGAACCCAGCTGGGTTCCGCTGTGTCGCGTCTCTCCCGGGGCCTCTGGGGGAGCTTTTGTGGCTGCTGTGCCGGTCACACAGTGTGGAGACGGGACAGCGGAGGGCTCCGCCGGTGTGGCCCGAGGACACTTGCAGGAGGGCTGAAGGTCAGAGGGACAGCGGAGTGGCCCTTGGAAGAAGGTCACCAGGGTCAGCTTTCCCGGAGCCTGACGGAACAAGAGCGTCCTCTGGGCTTTACCAGGGTTTGGCTGGCTCCGAGGTCAGTTTGGAAAGGACCCGTCCCTTGAGCCGCCGCGGGAAGGCCAGGTACCGGGTGACCAGCAGGAATGGTCTGTGAAGAGGGTAAGTAGAGGGAATCCACGTGGTTAAAGAAGAATCTGCCCGTTCGCCTGTTTCTGGACCAATGGCTTTTCTTGCGTTGACTCTATGATTTTTTTTTAATAACCTCGTTTCAATAGCTAGTCTAGTGATCATTTGCTATAAAAATACTACAGACAAGAAATTTGAGTTACTTCAAACTCAACTCACCCAGTTATGCGTCTTAAAAGGAAATGAAAATTGTCTTTCCACATAAGGTAAGAACTTCGTAATAATCTCTAGTCCAGTGATTTGAGGATAAACACACGGAGAATGAGTCGTAATGCACGAGACATTTTCCTATCGGAATGCCTAAAGGAATTGATGCTCATTTAGAAAACTCATGCATCGATTATCCATCGAGGAAACTGTTGTTCTAACATACTCAGTAGCAAAAGGGAAGGAAGAGGAAGTCGCAAAAACGTGGTTGACAATGCAAGAAAAAAAAAAGAAGCGAAGATTGATGGTAACTTCGGCGTTGGCATGTTCCATTTATTCGTGTCTTGTTAATCTCAGTTCCCTCATCCCCCTCAGACCGTCTCCACTGCCTGAACTTCGACCTCTGCCCCCGCCACTGCCTGACTCCACAGAGGTAGAGAGTAAACGTGTCTCGTCAGTCGGGGCTCGCAGGAGGTCTGCCCTCGGCCCCCCGCCTCTGGGCAGGCAGCTGCGTGCCCCGGAGGGTAACAGACCCCCAACCCCGAGTCTCGGGGAGGGTCTGTGAGGTTCGGTTTCCAATCTACTGCAGCCCGTCTGGGATCCTCACTGAGAGAAGACACAGAATCAAAACCAGCGTCCGATTGCGGGGGGCGCCTTTCAAGCAGAGGGAGAACCGCTTGCGGTCACCACAGGCCCCTTGCTGGAGAAGGCCCCCCGACCTCCGGCTCCGTGCGCCTGACAGCGGCAGGGTGGACGTCACCTCGGCGACTCAGTTCAGAGGAAGCGACGCCCGAGTGCCTCCAATGAGATTAACCTTTGCACCTCTGGCTCTCGAGTTAAGCTCGGAACTGCGCTCCGGAGGAAGGGAGGTCAGGGTGCGAGCACCTTCCCGCAGGTGGACCTAGAGACTCGATCCACTCTGCAGAGCTGCCGTGGAGGACCCGCTGCAAGAAGCTGCCTTTTCCCGGGGCGAGGCAGCCCTCGGGGTGCAGGGGAGAGGCCGAGAGGGCTGGTGCCAGGAGGCTGGGGAGGGGGCACGAAGACGGTTCAGTTTGATCAGAGGGAGAGGGACCCCTCAGCGCAGGGAAGGGGCGTGGCCACCCGAAAGTGCTCCCCGCAAGGCCCCCTCTGGACCCTGAGTGCAGTTGACTTGGTGGAGGAAGGGCAGCCGGTATGAGTGTCGGGTCCGGAAAGCAGGGGGGCGGGGTGCCGGGGCCTTGGGACGAGCAGCCTTGTTCTCACTGCCTCACTGTGCTGTTTGGAAGCTGAGAATCCTGCAGGAGACGTGGCGCCCGCGTGTGGTCCCGGGAGGGGAGCGGCGGGCAGGCACGTGCCCCAGGCAGGCGTCCACGGCTGCCCACACGTGGCGTCGATGGACTACTCCGCACGTGAAGGCGGGTGACCCACAGTCGTGAGCGAGACCCTGTCTCACAACCTCCCGCTCGTCTCCGAGTTTCACTAAGGGGCCGCTGACGGGCGGTACCGTGTTCTGGAGCGTCGGCCCCGAGAGCTGACGGGGAACGTCAGAGCAAACAAGCGGGAGAGGGGGAGAAGGGCGCGAGCACGTCCCACGCAAGGCGGGCACCGCCAACAGCCCTGGGACTGAGTCAAGGCCCAGAGTGAGTCTGCTTTCGCGCTTTATGTTTGAGATGCCAGCAGGGCCCATATATTTTGAGAAATACCATATGATAATGTTGATCCTAGTGAGACGTTCACAGATTGGCTTAATAGCATGTGTGCATAGCTAATTCAACCCAAAGCGCAGTTCCCAGCTGCTGATTTAAAGAGGAAGTACGAACTCGAGTCCTTTTAAATCAGTTCAAGGGAAGGAAGGAAGGAATGCAGGGAGAATCTAGCTCTTCATGGCTTAGTTAAGCATCGTAGGACTGCAAATCGCTTTGCCACGATTTTCTCAGATTTTGCAGTTGCAGAGTTGTTTTTGGTAGTCATACAGAAATGATTAAAAGAGTAAAAAGAGGATCAATAGGAAAAGATTAAAGGGACTGTCATTTTTTAGCCTAGGGAAGAGAGGAGGCTGAAAGGCATCAAATATATGAGGTTTGTAACACTGGGCGGTGATTAGGAGCTATTAATTTACGTCAGCATAGCAGGAGAAAACGTGTGAGATTGCCCTTTAAAGCATCCAGCAGACACCTCAACGAAACAGCAGGCCGTGTCGCGGCCGGGGCCTACTCTTCTTTGTTTCGGAATTCAGAAATCACCTTCCCAGCGGAGTCGGAAATATCCGGATCAGGACAGAGCAGGTTCCCGGGGACGAGGTTCTCCTGTAAAACCTGATAAACCTCTCTTGTGAAACGAAACACAGGGATCAGCCTGAAAAATATAAATGGAAAAAACCTTCCCGGCATTTCTCTCAGGCCATTGCTGTTTGCTCCTCACTCTGCCAATTTGTTCAGGGTGTTTGTTATATGCAGGTGCCTGAACAAAAACACGAGTTAAGAACTTAGAGGGGCAGGGACAAGTCTAAGGGAGCCCAGGTGCCCCCTCCCGGCCCCTGGTGTGGGCGTTTCCCCGCCACCTGTCCGTCCACTGCGTTGGAGGATGCAGCAGCCTTCCCAGAGGGGGCGTTTATTCTCGGGCCTTTCGCTCCTTTTATTTTACAGCCACAGAAGCTTCTGGAAGGTCCTTTGGCAAACATTTGAACACGATTCCGATCATTTTTAACCGGCCTGCCTGCAGCGCGGTCACCTGACTTCCCCCGATGCAGACGGGGCCTGGGGCAGGAGCTCGGTCCTGGGACCCTGCCTGGGTGACGGGGAGCCAGCCTGGTGGACGCCTCCTGCTCCCGTTCAGCCCTCGTACCCAGGACCTGTGACCAACTTCCCACATTTCCCTTGGAATTTTTTTTCCCTCCGCTTAGAGAAAGGAATTTTGAAGCCCAGCAAGAGCGAGACTTCCTAAACCGTATCCATAAGATCGTGTCACTCTGAGGAAAAGCAAGTTTCAAACGGAAAGGAAGTGTCGGCCTTGGGCCCTCTATCAGCGTCTCCTCCCCGCTGGCCTTCCCAGTCAGCCCTGGCCGGCCGCTTCCTGCGCCTGGTTTATTTGCATTAGAAATAAGTGGATTCATTAATGCTGCCGTGGGGGGGGGGGGAGTGTCCAATGACAGGTGATCGCTGTGTTTTCCTGGGGTGACTAATGCTGACCCTGGGCCTGGCCCCCGCAGTGGATGTAATCTGAGCGGGACTTTGTTTACTGCTCCTGCTGCTGCTCTGGGACCCACTGGGAACCCAAACTGGGAGAGCCGGTACCTGGCTGGAGTTCCCTGCCGGGCCTGGACTGTCTTCAAAGGCTCCCCTAAACCGCTCCTGCCAACACAAAGACCACAACAAGGCAGCGAGGGAAAATCGCCCTTATCTGCTCTCCCTTCTCCCATTAAGCCCCGAGCAATTAACATCAAACCCAGCAGAGGAGCGAATCCAAACCTGGAAGACCAGAGTGCGGGGCTCTGCCCAGCCCCGGCCCCAAGGTTTCTGCCGCTTGGACATTCCGGGGCCGAGGGCAGAGGGAGGCGCAGATTCTGCCTCCGGCCTCCGAGAATTCCTCGTTCCTTCCCTTTCAGGACGCCACTTTAGATTCTGCTAAATCCTCGGGTCGGTGCTGTTCTCTCAGGTGTGGGGAAGCGCTTCTGCGACTGGGAAGTGAAATAAATGTGGAATGAAAGAAGCATTTTTTATAACCACTAATAACATATTTAATGGAAATTGATGAATGTGTCAGCCAGCTTATGAAGCTATTTGTTACATTATCTTACTTAATCTACCCAGCGAGTGTCCATATTTTACAGGTGGAGAGAGTAAGATATAAAGAAGTTAAGCCGTGGCCCGGGGCAGCGGCGGCCGGGGCGGCCGTGGGCAGGCTGGGGCCCGCCGGCTTGCCGCTGCCTCGCCCCCATTCGTCTCTGCCCCCGGCCGCCGCTTGCAAACGCAACTCAGCTAGAATAAATATTTTGATTGTGCGGGTCAGCCCCCCGGAACGGTGCGGCCTTGTCCCTCCTCAAACCCTCTTTACGCTTCCAGTTCCGGCATTTTCCTCATCAGCCCTTGAAGCTGCAAGAAGAAGAGATTGTTTCATCCGTCACACCTGCAGCCTGTCCGGGATAAATCACTTTACTCACCGGCATCGATGAGTCTATTTGCCTAGTGCACGAGTGTTTTCAAAAGCCATATTTCACTCCCGAGTAATACCATTATCTTCCAAGGCCTTTGCGGGAGGAATCGCGGTAGAACCCGGGGAGTCTTCGCGCCCGCCATGCTCCGAGGGGCTGCCCGGGCGGTGCGGGGCACCCTCGCACTTGGCAAGGGGCCTCCTGCGCCCTGGGGCCTCACCTGGGTACCTGGCAAGCACCCTCGGCCTCGGGGTTTCAAGTCGGGTCACACGGCTCCGACGCATCGTGCACCAGAGGGCGGCGGCTGCGGCCCGGCTGACCCTGTGCGGCCGTGTCCAGCTGGGCCCCCGACGGCTCCCTTCCCTCCTTCTGGCAAGGGGTGGCCGCACCCGACGCGCCCGAGGGTGCTCCCCGCCCGCCCCTCCCAGGCAGCTTCTTGGCCCGAGGAAGGTTTTCCGGAATGAAGCGAGAGCAAGATGTGGCTGAGCCTTTCGGACCCTCCGTCGAAGGGCAAGCCCAGCCCCACGCTCCAGCGGCAGGCGCGGGCCCGGCCAGCGCTGGCCAGTGGTGTGGGCCGTGCCGGGCGGCCTCTCGGGTGCAGACACCGAGAGGGCCCATCCGGCTCTCTCCTCCGGGCCAGACCCACGAACCCGCGCGCCCATTCCCCAGGAGTGGAGTGGAACAGCGGGACGCGGTGGAGGCACCGACAGGGGGACTCGGCGCCCGAGGGCACCTCGGCAGAGCAGGGTCCCGCGCGGGGAGCTCGAGACCCCGGTCCCACGGGGCCATTGCTCGTCACTCTGCCCCTGGAACGGCATTTTCCCTTCACATCTCTGTGCTTTGCTTTGTGTGTCTCGGGCCCCGGCTGGGTTCTGCGTGAGGGCCGGCTGGGGGGGCGTGAGGGCCGGCCGGGGCCCGGGTCAGGAGCCTGGTGGGGCGTGAGGGCCGGCCGGGGCCCGGGTCAGGAAACACGACGGCAGCGGGGGGCACCGGCTTTCCCCTGTTACTCACAGGACGAGGAGCTTCTGCCCAGCACCTCTGGGCTCAGCCCCGCCCCTGCCCGTCCCTGCACGCAGGGGGGAGGCTGGGAGGGAGAGCCGGACCCCCGCATGCACGCACACACACACCTGCTCCGTGACCTCTGGACCCGCAGGGCCAGCTCCCTGCAGAGACCCTCCAAAGGGTCCCCAAAGCGGGGCCCCGACCTCCCCCTCCGCCGGGGGGTTGCAGGGCTGTGTGGCTCGGGGGGCCGAGCGCAGGCTGGGGTGAGGATGAGGAGCAGACCCCGGGGCCAGAGTGCGTGGGAACGAGGCGAGGCCGGGCCTGATCCCGGGAACCGCAGCGTCGGTCTCCGGCGGCCCGTGGGCCTTCTCGGCGTCCACTCTGGAAGCAATTAGAAAGCGAGTCCCGAGCGCAGGGGCCGAGGGGGCCACGGGGGCTCCGGGCGGACTCAGGAGCCCAGAGAGAAGCGGCGTCTGAGATGAAGGGGCTGCAGGCGGGAGCGGGGGTCCCGGAGGTCAAGCGGCCCCTCACCCTGGGCCCGATCTCAGATGCCAGCTCGGGTGGTTCCCGGGGGCTCTGGCCGGGAGGGGGGGGTCCTCTCCTCCTGGAATTCGGAGCAGGGGTTGTTGCCTCCACGCGGGTCCCTGTGTCCCGCCCGCAGAGCGAGTCCGGCCCTTTGAGGCCCCCAGGAAGGAGCCTCGGATTTGGCATACGCTGCATGAAGGAAGTAACAGAACTGGGGATTTTTCTCTCCAATTCCTCCTTTCTGAGCCAAAAAAAAAAAAAAAGGAAAAGAAACAACAACAAAAAAAACCGCCACCTGGCCAGAAACAGCCATGAAAAGTTAAACCAGCCCAGATCATTAGGCTGTTTGCTTTTCCCGAGTTCAGCCCGATACGTAGCTTCAATATTTTCCCAAGGATTCAGATCATTTTCTATATGAATTTGTGTTGCATCATTAGCTTTCGAGAAGTTGAAAAGCTCCAGCATAATATGAAATAATTCTGACTTGATAAATTTCCTGTTTGTGTTTAATTTGCTCGTTTAATAACATCTGTGCAGGGACTCCAAATTGTATGTCCAATTTTTCCTAATAGGGGGATGCTTGCTTGTCACGATGTGCCGCCTCGGAAACTCGGCTTTTGATGATACAATAGGAAGAACTGAAGCGTGGGTTTCCTTTGCGACTTACACCAAATACCTGGGCCCTGCTCTGACCTCATCACCGGGCACATTTCACTTCAAGTACACTTAAACACTTGTTGAAAGACTGTTTATTGAGACTTCCATTAAGCAGGGCTGCTACTGGGAAATATGATTTATTAGACCATCTGCTCCAAGAGCAAGCCTGTCAGACTGATCCAGGGTTCAAAAGACCATTGTTGGCACCTCGAGGATCCAGCGAAATATTCCCTGATATGTTTATATTTACACTTCTAATGAGAATTGCTGGGAGCTCAGATGGACATGCTTTCCTGGCCGAGGCTTGGAGAGCAAGATCACTAACGCTGCTATTTACTTAAGGTTCTTTTTTATTCAATTAATTGATTCATTTTCTTACCTCTCTAGTTACTTTTTTAAAAAAATGATATAAAAACAACAAATACCACGAGCAAGCTAAGATCTCTGTGTTCGAGACCTTCGAAGTGAACTGAGTGAAAAACCCCACTGGAAGCAACAAAGACAGTTTCAAATTCTCCGACTTTGGAAGAAATTCTCTCTTTTCTTTGCTGACTTCCCTGAAAGCCTTGTGTTTATTTTGGGCCTCCAGGGACCTGAGTGCAACTCATTGTTTGTACAAAGTGACTTCACTGACTGATTGTTATTAATTACTCTCCAGGAAGAATTTCAAGTCGGACGGGACCCGCTGCCCAACTCTGAGCCGTGGGCTGTGTGTCTCGAGAGGCTCCTTCGAGGGGTTGCTCTTGGGGGTCTCTGGGGCCCAGCATCAGCACCGGCCCCGCAAAGCCACCGGGTGGGCGTGATTTCCCCAGGGGACGGGCTCTCCACGCGGGGTCACGAGGGTTTCGGGCCAGCAGGTCGACGGCGTTGAAGCCCACCATTCTGCCAAACTGGAACCCACGGGAGACCCTCCCCCCGAGGGCGAAACAGGGTCCAGAGCCCGGGAGAGATGCCCGAGTGAGCGGGTCTTCTCTCTAGACACAGAGCCATCGCCGCCTCCTCGCACCCGGGCGCAGGGCCCAGGGACGGCGCTGGAAGTCCACAGGTGCCCGAAGGCCAGAGGACAGTGGGGCCGCCCACGGAGGGGGCCGAGCCCAGCGTGGGTCCGGGGAAACCACACACTCCGAATCCACGAAGAGACGGTCAGGACGCGTGGGCAGTTCCCTGAGTGGACACGGCCTGATGGTCACAGTGCGTCCCGGGGACAATAGCAGCTGACGCTGTGGCTGCGTTTCTTTCTCTTTCTCTTTTCTTCACTTAAAAAAAAAATTCATTGAGCCGCCGTGAGATACAGTTACAAAGCTTCCGTGTTTGAGATTCAGCTGCACAGTGACCGGTCACCCATCCCGCCACAGTGACCGGTCACCCATCCCGCCACCGGTGCAAACTTCCCACCCCCAATGTCCCCGTTGTCCCCCCCCACTCCCACCCCAGTCCTTACCCGGCCTCTACGGCGGACAGTTGCCGGATTCTCTCTCCCTGCTTTGGGGCATTATATTCTGCCCGAATGTTCCCACCCCTTTCAAGCCTCCCCGGGGCGGGCGCTGGGTCCTTTATTTCCCGTTGCTCACTTTGTGTATCAGGAGAGGTTGTGTGGTTGTGTGCTGCAGAGTGACAGTCCTGGTGCTTGGAGACGCTTGCAGACCGGCCCTGCCCCACCTGGAGCGTCCCCGTGATACGGGCTGGGCCTGGGGCCCGGAGAGTTCTCCGTGCTGTGGTGCCCGCCGGGACTCTTACCTGCTTGTGCGGCAAGGTGGCGCCGGGGGCGGGGTGAGGGCGTGATTTCCGGCTTCGGGGCGGACGGGGCCTCTTTTTCTCTTTTTGGTATTTTTTACTGAATCACCGTGAGATAGTTACAGACCTACAGGCCTTCGTGCTCACGTCTCAGTCGTGCAGTGATCGAGCCCCCGCCCCATGCCCGTTCGCCACCACCCAGGTCCCCAGTGTCCCTTGGGGTGTCTCGCGGGGGGGGGCAGTGGTTACAGGGTGTGTCAGGCTCCACTGAGCCCCTACGCAGTCCCCCCCAGCATGACCCGATGTGGTCCTGAGACCCCTGTACCACGAGGCGTGGCCCTGGGACCTCGGCCCCTTGGGGGTGGCCCAGGCGGCCCCAGTGTGCAGAGACCAGGCCACGTGACACCCTGGGCCTTGCCCCAGACCCGGCCTCCGAGAATCTCGACCCCCCCCCCAGAGCTCACTCTGGGCCTGCCGTCCCCTCGGCTGCGTGTGCCGGGAAGGGGACGGGCAGGAGGCCCTTCCGGGGCCGAGGAAAGGGAGGACAAAGCCCACACGTTGCGGCCCCCGCCTCCCCGGGCCTCTCCTTCCTCACTCTCCCCGCGCACCTCACGCCCATGTGCAGCTCAGCACCGACGCCCGGAACCAGGCCGGCATCAGCACCCTGCTCTGCCTCCAGTGCTCCCCCGGAACCAGCATCAGAACCCTGCTCTGCCTCCAGTGCTCCCCGGAACCAGCATCAGAACCCTCCTCTGCCTCCAGTGCTCCCCGGAACCGGCATCAGCACCCTGCTCTGCCTCCAGTGCTCCCCCAGAACCGGCATCAGCACCCTGCTCTGCCTCCAGTGCTCTCCCGGAACCAGAGAGAGAACCGGCATCAGCACCCTGCTCTGCCTCCAGTGCTCTCCCGGAACCAGAGAGAGAACCGGCATCCGTAGCTCGGGTTGCACAGAGGAGGGGGGGATTCCCCTCGGGGCCTCCACCTCGGGGTCCCCGGGGAGCAGCCCCCCCCCGCAGCACGCGGGGCCACGGCAGACGGGGACGCCCCAGAGAGGACTGAGCCTGTGATCCCGACAGGACTCGCGCCGACCCGGAGGCGAGAGGAAGGCGAGACAGTCACGTCCCTCATTGTGTGGAGGGAACAGGCCCGGGAACAGCCTCCTTCCCGCGGAGACGCGCCGGGGTCTCCCTGGTGGGAACCAGCCGGGCGGGGCGTGGACGGTCCCGCTGACCTCCGGGGCAGACCTGCGGCCCCCAGGAGCGAGATGTGCGGGTCCAGTCCCCAGCTCGCCAGCCCCACAGCCCTCGTGGTGGCTGTTCACGCGAGAGACGTCTCCACATGCACCTCAAAGTAGCCACTCGGAATCCTCCCCCGGAGACGGGGACATGACGGACACTCCTGACTCGGACAAGCACCTTGTCACTGTCACTGTCGTCCCGTTGCTCATCGATCTGCTGGAGTGGGCGCCAGTAACGTCTCCATGGTGAGCCTTGTCGTGACTGTTTTTGGCATATCGAATACGCCACGGGGAGCTTGCCAGGCCCTGCCCTGCAGGCGGGATACTCTCGGTAGCTCTCTGGGCTCTCCGAGAGGGGCGGAGGAATCGAACCCGGGTTGGCCACATGCAAGGCAAACGCCCTCCCGCTGTGCTATTGCTCCAGCCCCACAAGCACTATGCAAGAATATAAACTACCTCATGTACATTACAAACAATTAACCATTACTCGGACGTTACTAATAACAGTAAAAAACAATAGCCGCTGAGCCAGCAGGGGGGGCCGCCAGGAAGGGAGGTCGGAGGAACACGCGTGGGGTCACTGCGACCTCAGCTGTGCTCCGCGTCCCACAGGCTCCTGCAGCAGCCCTGGGGCGGGCCGTGTGGCCGAGCCCGTCTCTCCCGACATGCGGCGGGAGGGATCCACAGGGCCGGCCGACCTCGCGCTCCCTCGGGCTCCCTCGGGTCCCGTCCATGTCGGTGACAGCCTTTAAGCGTCTCATCGATCCCTCCCGTTCCCGGGCCCGGGCGAGGGGCGGCGGGGCGCGTGGGGGCGGCTCCGGTGCCCGAGGTGGGGTTCACCTCCGCTCCAAGCCCTTCCGCCCGCCACGCCGTGAGCCGATTATCGGTGCTCGCCGTGGCCCTAAATCGTGCCTAATTGAAACCCCGGCCTCGCCCGCTCGCCCTTCCTAGGGAGACAGCCCGTAAACAGGAAACCCGGCTAATTGCTACCCAGCCTGCCTCCGCGGCACCGTAATTGGGCCTCCGCGAGGCAAGGGCGCCCAGGGGATTCCTTAATGAATGTTTAACGGAACGTTGGTCGGGCACTTAAGCAGCTCGCCGGCGTCCCCGTGCAGTCGGAGCAGCTCGCATCCGAGACGCGGCACGGGAAGGAGTGAGAGGGCGAAGGCTCCTGCGGCCACTCAGGGCCCCTCGGGGAACTCGGGGCCCAGCCGCGCTGACCCCTCTCCCGCCGGTTCCCCAGCACACGCTCAGGGCCGGGCACCCCCCTCCGATGGGCCCCAGGCTGTCCTGCTCTGCCTCACGCCGCGTCAGCCGACACCGTTTTCCAAGTCATCACGAACCTCCCAGCAAGCTGAGGACGCCCCTGTCGGACCCGCAGGCCTGATGGACCAACCCGGACGCTAGGACCCTGGGACGCTCACTAATTCCCACTAATTCTCACTAATTCGGACTCCCTCCCCGTGGCACTGCAGGAAGGGCTCTAGGGGCCATTGTTTTACAACAATGCTGTGCGCCCCTGGGTGTCAGAACAACACCCCCTCCCCCGGAGCTGGGGATCGCCTCATTCCCCCCCACCACCACCGGGGTTCAGCTGTCGCCCGTACGCTGGCCACTCGGCAGCCTTGGCGCGGTGTGAGGTGGCGGCCTGGGACGTGGCTCGCGCGGGCGCCTCTGTGGGCGTGGGCCCCTGCCGCCTCTCGGTGGCGAGCGGGATGGATGCATCTCCGAGTGAGGCCCAGCCAACGGGGGTCTCGGTATCCATGGAAACGCCTGCACGGGGAGATGGTGCAGAGTGAAGGCCGCGTCCGGGAAGGGGACTCGCGTGTTCCCTCGCCCGGCCAGCCCGGCGCTGTCCGGGAACCACGGGGCCCTCCGGGGTCCTGCTGGGCACTTATTCCTTGCTTCTACCTTCTCCCGCCGTCCATAAACTTCTCGCCGGCAGTTCCGGGCCACTCCGCAGAAAGAGGCATTTTCCTCGCACCTAGCTAGGAAGGACATTTGTTTCACAGACGCTAAGTAGGCTCCGAGGAACGTTTTAGCCCAATAAAAACTTGGAAAACTCTTCTGAAAACGCGTATATGGCCTAGCAAACACTCCACAGGCAGCGGATTCTGGAAGAATCCCGGATTGCCCGGAAGCTGACTGGGGAACCAGCGGCGGCCGACTGCAGGCCCAGCCTCGCAGCCTCCTGAGCGTACAATCGGGGAGGGAGCTACACCAGCCCTGCGACCTCTTCCACAGCTAGCCTGGAACCCTGGCCCGGAGCCGGGGGCCGGGGAGACAGGACAGAGTATCTCCTCTGTTGGAAGAAGAATCGCAAACCCTCTCCTTGGGTGGGGAGGCCCCGGCAGGGCCCAGAGCAGCGTCTCTTACTGCAAGTTGCATTGCCCGGGGGCTCGTCATGTGGCCCGTGGGTGCATCCCTGCGTAGGTACGCGCTGGCCACAGGGCACCGTGTCCACCCCGCCTGGGCAGTCCTGCAGAGAGGGCCACCGGGGGCCAGCTGCTCTGGTCTCAGGCTCAAGCCTGATCAGCCGCAGCGGGGCAGACACAGAAGCTTTCCCTCACCCTGTCCTCTTCGAGGGGAGCACTTAACAGTGTCCGTCTCCTGTGGGTGTCCCCTCCCTGCAGGGCAGAGAAAGACCCTTCTCAGCCTGCACCAGGCCTGCAGGGTCCTCCCCGGCGTCTCCCCCCCTCAGAGTCTGCAGCACAGGAGGAGGAAGCTGCCCAGCAGGCGGCAGGCCGTGGCCCAGCCCCTGGGAGGCAGGTTGATTCGAGAGATGAGCTGGAATTGGTAACCCAAGTTCCTAAATTAATTTAAAACACACAGTTTATTATTTTCCGAGTGTGCTTAGCACTTGAAATAACTGCTAGCAAATTATTTTCAAGTAGAGATCCCTTGGGACTACTTAAATAAATAGTTAAGACTCGTTTGAAATTAGCAGCCCTCATTTGCATACAAACAAAATAACGTGCTAAAGCCTTTGCAAACTGTTCAGTGGTATGAATTTAAATCCGGGCCCCGAGGACCGGCGCGTACACCTGTAATTCATGAAGACTGGCTCTTTACCTGTAGCTCGGGGCCGGAGCGCGTTTCTCTCGGCGAGAGCTGGCCCAGGAAAGCCCGTCTTCCGGGCACTTGAACCCGGGCGTCTAATCTCTTCCCGTCCTGCTCTCGCTCCCTGCCCCCACCCAGCCTGAGATCAGTGGGGGGCGGTGGGGGGCGCCTGGGCTGGGAGAGGGCCCCCCCACCCCGAGGTGAGGTACCAGGTACCTCCTCCCTCCCCGCCCCGCTGGCCATGAGCCCCTCCCAGCTCCTCACCTGGATCCCCTCCCGCCCTCTGGCCGGGCTTGTCTAGGGTGAGCTTTAGGATACTGATTCTGCGGCTCTGGCACCGGCCCAGGAAGCCCCCGTGTACCCGCCCTTGGATGAAGCCCACGGACGGCGAGAAGCCGTTTGCCATCAATCTGTTTTGGCTGAACTTGAACACGTGTGGGGGAGTTTTCCGCCGAGTGAGCTAAGGACTGCAGTGAGAATAATTGCAGGTTACCATAGTAAAAGGTAAGGGGCTCTTAATTTGATATGGGTAAATTAAAAAATAGTGCCTGCGGGAGCGTCGGCTGAGACGGAAGCGAAGCTCGGAAGGTCACTGACGAGTTTGTTGGGGGAAGGGAATGGTAGATAGGGTTTTTTTTTTTTTTTCTGTACAAGAGGGAAAATAAACCTACAAGCCCTCTTGGGCAAGAGAAATGCTGACTTTGAGGTTCCTGTGGTCTCATAGAAATCACTGCCGAGGGCTGGAGCGATAGCACAGCGGGGAGGGCGTTTGCCTTGCACGTGGCCAACCCGGGTTCGATTCCCAGCATCCCATAGGGTCCCCTGAGCACCGCCAGGAGTGATTCCTGCATGCAGGGCCAGGAGTAACCCCTGAGCATCACTGAGTGTGGCCCCAAACAAACAAACAAACAAACAAATCAACACAGACGTATTAAACTGACAAAATTAGAATTTTAAAAGCAGTCTCACAATGGAGACGTTACTGGTGCCCGCTCGAGCAAATCGATGGGCAACGGGATGACAGTGGTACAGTGATACTGTGATGAAAGTGGCTTGTTTGGCCTCAGGTATCCAGAACCTGCCTGGTGGCCCCAGGGATGGTGAAACAGATTTTGCAAATGGGGTTACAGGAAGGATTTGGGGATGAGGCGGCTGCCCTGGTCATCGGGCTGGGCCCTCAATGCCAGTGTCTGAACAGGGGGGAAGTCGAGAGGAGGGGGGAGGGTGGGCAGGGGGAGGGAGCTGGGAGGGCGGCAGCCGCAGGCCAGGGGGTGCGGGCTCCTTAGGGGGAGCAGCCCCCTCGGACCCCGCAGCCCGGCTGGCTTCTGCCTGTCTGGACTCCGTCCCGCCAGGCCCGTCCCAGCGTCCAGCCCCAGGGTCCGAGGAAGCCATGGGTGCGCTCAGTGTCCAGGTGAGTGCTTGGTGGCTGTGACAGTCCGGGATGTTGACATGGAACCCAGCGGAAGCTCCTGTTTCACAGGAAAAGAGTGACAAGTCGTAACACGGTCGGAGCTAACGCCAGGCAGAAGTACCACGGTCGCACTGTCCTCCCGGGGCGCATCGATTGGCTCGAGCGGGCACCAGTCACGTCTCCATGGTGAGACCTGTTGTGACTGTCTTAGGCATATCCAATACGCCACGGGGAGCTTGCCAGGCTGCCATGGGGGCGGGATACTCTCGGTAGCTTGCCGGGTTCTCCGAGAGGGGCGGAGGAATCGAACCCAGGTCGGCCATGTGCAGGGCAAACACCCTCCCCGCTGTGCTCTCGCTCCAGTCCAGACAGAGATAGATGCAGAAATAACCTGCAAGGGAAGCTCTCGTGAGAGTCGCAGGAGGGCATGAAAAAGTCACATTTAAACGGACTCTCAGTACCGTCCTTGCCGAGAGAAAGGGGCAGGAACAAATTCTCCCTGAGAGGCGCAGCCCTCGGATGACGCTGCCAGCAGAGGCGCCATGTGTGGGCTCGGCGAGGGACGAGTCTCACCGCCGTGGGTCCTTCCCAGAACCCCCCCCCCCCCGAGATCTCCCGCCAGTGGTTTCAACCGCGCCCGTATCTCATGGATGATGGTTCTGGTTACAGTACAACAACCCAGAAACCAACCTTAAGAACAGCCGGAGTATAATTGTCTTTCCAAAGCTGAGGAGACCGCGGCACGTAATTTATGTGAAGAAAACTTGCAGAAATTATGAAGCACTTAAGCCTGACAGGCCACAAAGACACGTACATTCAATGACGAGAAACAAGGGGAAAACAATTATGAAAACTTGTATCTTTAATGCATTTAATTATAAAAAGGAAGGCTGAAATTTAGCCTGGCGTCTGCTACTTCTATCTCCAGTAACTGTAAAAAGAGCAAGAGCCCTAATATATTCCAGATAAGGACAGAGTTAGCAATGATTATAGAAGAGAGGGGAGGCATATGTGTGGTATATACATATATGTTTATACACGTATATATAATGCCACAGGAAGCTATCTGTCGATATATTTAAAGCCAAAAGGGAAATAGCAATTTTCTAGAAAAATAAAATTTCCCCAAACGCTAGAAAGTAAAAGAAAAACTAAACATCAAAGTACACATTTAAAGAATGAAGATCAAAAGAGATTTTAAACCGCAATTTTCTCAAAGCCACTGAGGGGGTTTACAGGGGAATTTGATAAGACGCTCACATAGTCGACAAGCCTTAACGCAGACTATTCAAGAATATCAACTCAAACATTAAGTCTTCAGGTTTCATGTTATGAAACATTACTGGAAATCCTAGACGTGATGTCAAGTAATAAAAATAACCCGGTAGAAATTATATCAGGAAGGCAACAAGAACTTAGCTTAAAACCACCATCGAAACAGAGAACAAACCTGCAGTTAGATTGAAGTTGATGCATAAGATTTTTTAAAAAAAAGCAGAAAATGCCAACAATGTGATCTAGAGACCTTTAATAATTGGAATGTTGGTTGACTAAACATCGATGGGCATCACTGCACTAAGGCAGAATTTAAGAAATATCTTTATAAGACAAATGTAACTCGAGTCCTTAAGACTATCCTTCAGCCTGAGATTCTAGCCACAGAGACCAAGGGGAAAAAGTAAACAAAACACAGTGATCAGAAATGAAAATAAAAATTATTATTTTTGGATAGATTTCTTTTTCAATCACTGTCACTGTCATCCTGTTGCTCATCGATTTGTTCGAGCGGGCACAGTAACGTCTCTCATTGTGAGACTTATTGTTACTGTCTTTGGCATATCGAATACGCCACGGGGAGCTTGCCAGGCTCTGCCGTGCGGGCGGGATCCTCTCGGTAGCTTGCCGGGCTCTCGGAGAGGGGCGGAGGAATCGAACACGGGTCGGCCGCGTGAAAGGCGAACGCCCAACCGCTGTGCTATCGCTGCAGCTTTTTCTATAGGGAAAAATATAAAAATTTATGATAAATATAGAATATGTTCACTGAGGCGGCCAGTCGTCTGCTCGAGCTGCACAAACCGCCACCACTGAGCAGCGTGATGCCCGGAGGTGTCTGTACCCCTCACTGCTCTCGGGCACCAACACGCAATCAGACCGTGCCAACATACACCATAGCCTGATTTTCGTTGCTACTTTTTGGAATTTGGGAAAGGTTCAAATTTCCACCTGTAAAGCGACCAAGAAACGTGAGTTATTTTCTGAAGATTGACCGTGAAGTGCCGCTTCGTTCCTGTCAGAGAGCTGTGAAAGCAGCCGGGAGCCAGCTCAGCCTCCTCGCATACCCCCTCTCCTCCCGAGCCCACCCTGCGGGCTGGAGCCGAGCTGGTGCTCTGGGCGGCTGAGCTGAGTCCCGTGAGCTCCCCGGTGCCTCTCGCCTCGCTCAGCTGGTGACTCTCAGGGGTCGCTGGTTTTTCTGATTAGCTTCATCAAAGGATGTTATTTGCCATATTATAAGGTGTAGAAATATCAGTGCGTGGAGGACCCCGTGTATTTAAGTTGGTGTGTTCTGAGGACATCCTAGTTATGCTCTTTAAAGACCCTTCCTGGTGATCACGGCATCAGGCCAGCGGTGATTCAAGGACAGAAAGACAGAGACTCACAGTGGCCCAAGGAGTAGACGTCAGTGCTAGTAGCTGAGTCCCCTGGGGATGGTCACTTTAACTGATAGGGCAAGAGATTTGTTTCGGTAACTCCCAAGTACATGGTCTTTATAAAGCCATCGCCATTAGCTCATGTTTTAAAACCTGGGTGAAATGAAACTCATGAAAACATCGTTTATAACTTAAAAAGGATCAAATGACCACCGCGAAGGATTCCCCATCAACAACGATTAGAAAGAAACGATCGTAAATGCAGGTGCTCCTCCAGTGGTCAGGAGAACTCTGGGAGACAGACAGGCCAAGTCCTGTCACTTGCCTATCTCTCCTGTACTCCATGTCTGATCACTTCGTTCCCGCAAGTTCTGCAGAATTCCAGGACAAACTTAGCAAACCTCTGATCCGATCACGTTAATGACTAATGATCATGAAGTCACACTGGCCCTGCCCCTCTTCCTTCTCTCCCAACGCACGACAGCGGATAATAACAGATGGCTAACGGAGGATGGAGGGGTGAGAGACACAGAGATAATAGAAAGAGACACTGAGCACGTCCTGGTTTGGGTACACGTGGCAGTGCCCAGGATTCACTCGTGACTCTGAGCTAAGGGTCACTCGTGAGGGGCTCACGAGGCCAGGGATTGAACTGGGGTCAGCTGTAAGCACCTTAACCCCTACAGTATCTCTTTGACCCCTAGACGGATATCTTAGAAAGCCTGGTCTACTGTGGTGCGTTGCACAGGCCGATTAACTGCAGGTCTGCCGGGTTCAGTTCTTCTCGGGTTTCCTGTTGCTCTAACAAATCACCAGGAGCTTAGAAGCGTTAACGGCAGCTAATGCTTATTTCCTCCGTGCTTAGACGCAGGAGGGCAGGGCCTCTGCACGGCCGGGCCGCAGAGCTGGCCTGGGCCGAGATCTCACCTGGGCGCTCGCTGGGAAGCCTCCGGGCCCTGCCAGGCGTGGCTGGGGAAAGAATCTTTCTTTTAGGTCTGAGGCTTTTCCTCCACTGGCTGGGAGCTAGCGGGCGTCCTCGGAAACTGGTAGCAGAACTGAGTCCTTGCCACAGACACACCAACGAGGGCTGCTCCCCCAAAGCCAGCGGGAAAGTCCCTTCACCCCCAAAGCCTGCTGTGTAGGCGGCAGGGTTTGACCCTGCGACAGTTCTGCTACTGCTGGTGCTGGATTCTGGCTTTGTACCGTGCCAAAGGTCTGCTCACACTCAGGGGAGGGAACCGCACGGAGGTCCCCTCGAAAACTGGGCACCAGGTCACCCGGAGTCCTTTGCGTCCTGAACGCCTGGTTCCTAAACACAGGTCAGTCAGCCAGCAGGGCCCAGACGCACATCCCACGAAGAAGAGCACGTGCCGTGTTGTTCCAAGCAGACAGCATGTGTGTTCTCCCAGAATGAACCAAGAACTCGAGGCCTTAGAGTGCGGACGTGTCCCTGTATTGTAAATGTGGGTTCAAATATCTACTAGCTGCGGGGAGCAGGTGGACATGATTCCTTGGCAAGTGAGTGGCTGATGGTGGGAACAAGTGTCTAACCACGACCGTCTGTCCTCAAAGGTGACGCTGAAGTCTCAAAATCCCCGTCCCAATCATTGTCTGAGCGTTGACCAGAATACTTTGAGTCGCACCTTCAGCAGAATTAGGCGGCAAGTGGCTTTCTATTATCTAGAGATTCTTTTTTTTTTTTTTTTTTTTGCTTTTTTAGGTCACACCTGGGGATGCACAGGGGTCACTCCTGGCTCTTCACTCAGGAATCACCCCTGGCGGTGCTCAGGGGACCATTTGGGATGCTGGGAATTGAACCTGGATCGGCCGAGTGCAAGGCAAACGCCCTCCCCGCGGTGCTATCGCTCCAGCCCCAGACTTTTACTTTTTTATCCATAGAGTAATTACTTTTTTCTTGTTGCTCTTCTAGCAGGATGACTATATTTAAAATTTTATGTTTGCTCTCCGTGTTTACTCTAGCGTCTTATTTAGCAGCCTATTTGCACATTCACCCATCTGTCACACACACATATACCCACTGTGTACAGAGAAAGTCCCCCCTTCAGCCCACGCGAGCAGCACCCCTCTCGCGGGGAATTCAGCGCTCTCCTGGGGAAACCAGCCGAGTCCCGGTCCCGTCCCCATCCCGGCAGGCAGCCGTCCTCGGAGAACATTCCTGCATCCTCCAGTATCAGAACCTGGGCCGATGCCGCCGCAGCCCCCGGAAGGGACTTCTGGGAGGGGAGCCGTCTTCGGCGGCAGTGGGGGTGTGCCCCAGGGAGCCTGAGGGTCCCGCGGGTCAGATAACTGTGTCCTGGCCCCCCGACACTGAGTGCCTACTCCCGAGCCAGCTCCCTGTGTGGGAAGGGGCGTCCCCACGAGGGGGTCCCACGAAGCAAGGGTGCTGACTCCTGTGCGCCCGTCACGCTGGCCCAGCTCGGGGGGGGGGGGGGGGGGGGGCTGGAGGGCTCTCACGCCCGCCTTCCTTCCTGGAGCCCCTTAAAGGCACCTTCCCCGGCACCCGGGAGGGGCCTGCGGGGAGTTTTCTGCCGCTGGGCCCCTGTTTGAGACTTGGCTTCCCTCTGACGCCTCGGCGTGTCCCTGTCTGGCCGTTTCCGCGGTCTTGGGGTTGCCTCTGCGTCCACCTCCCTGGGTTCCCTCTGGGCTCCCGCCAGAGGCCAGAGGGGTCTCTAGCCTTTCCCCCCACTCAGGGCTCCTCCCCATCTCTCCTTCTCCCGGGGTGCCCTGGGGTCCCGAGTCACTTCTCTTGCTGAGTTCACTGCACGGCTCCGCTCCCTGGGCTCTCCGCTCTGTCCCCCTGCGTCCCCGCCGGGGTGCTGTGTGTGGCCCCACGCCACTGGCCTGGTTTCCGGCTTCCTCCACGCCGCTGCCGTCACCCGCGGCTGCCAGCCTTAGCTCCTTCGAAGGACTGGACAAAGTCTTCCTGGTTTGACCCGTCCAGAGGAGCCGCCCTCGGCCCTCTTGGGCTCAGTTCCCCGGGGGAGACCAGGGTGCTGAGGCCGCGCCGGGCGGTGTGCAGTGTGCCCAGGAACTCGCCGACCTCGCTGGCTCCTTCTCTCCTCTCGGACGCCCTGTGCCTTCTCGTCACTCAGAAGGGCGTGTGGGTGCCCGGGGCAGAGTTCCGGAGACCCTGTGTGCCAGCCACTCCCCCAGGCTAGTGGTTCCTCAGCGTCTTTGTACTAAGGCGCCATGATCCAGAGACTCGCCCCGAGTGTCAGGCCGCAGTGAACCAGCGCTGGTCCCACCACCCGTGCCCCCCGCCCCCCGCCGGAGCCCCCAGCTCCTCCCCCGCCCCTGCCCATCAGCTTCCTCAGCAGGTGGCGTATTTTCAGGTTTGGTTGCTGTGGTTTGCAGCTCTGAGGGTCGGGAGCACCGGGCCAGGGCTCCCCAACTGTGATGCCTCGAGAAGTGCCGGCCAGAGAACTGCCTCTCGAGAAGCGTTTGGCCAAGGAGGGGGGGGGTCCCCAAGTCCCCACTGGGGCCTGTTGGCAAACCTGCTCCCCAGGGGGTGGGGGTGGGGAGAGGGGGAGGGTGTGACCCGGGGGATGGACCCGGTTCGTCAAAGGCCAGGCTCTGGCGTGAGGGAATATCCACCTCGGCCCCCCAAAGCCCCCGGGTGTCACAGGGGACGCCAGCCCCGCCCGGGAAATGTGTGGGTCTGGGTCAACATTTTTATCTCAACCAGAAATGACCAATCTTTAGTCAAAACAACTATATTTTTGTCATGATATTTAATGCTGCAAATGTTTGAAAAGAAGTCCTAAAATTTTATTTCTTATATGTGGTTTTAAAGTTTTTATGTTGGTTCTTTATGTTTTTCTACATCGGTTTGTTTCTACATCCCATTTTCGTAAAAAAGTGATAATACTATCTGCAAGTAGAATAAAAACTTTTAAACGTTTATCACAGCATCAAATACAATACCTAGAACCAAACAGCGCTGACGTTTTTGAATACTCGTATTTAAATATTACAGGTGAAACTTCTGATTATGGGTAAGTACTTGATTTCCTGGAAGGGAATTCTTATATTATTTTTCCATTATTTTATTTCTTTATGTCTTTCTTTAAATTTGAATGTATCTTCTGTAGGGAGCATAAAATTAGGTCTCCGTTATCTAATTATGTCTAACAATCTGTGTCTTTTTAATAGGCATGTTTAATTTTTTAAGATATAGAGTAATTATTAAAGAATTTGATTTATTTAATGTTTTATTATTTTTTCATACTTTTATTTCCCAAGTTTTGTTTTGCCATTTTTAAAGTTGCTTGAATATATTTTAAAATGCAACTTTGTTGATCTTTCCTGAGAGCTTACACCTCTCCCTGCTTCTCTCAAGGAACATTTCACAGGGCTCATCTGTAGGTGACTCCTATAGAGTATAAAATCTGGTGATTTTTCACCACCATATATTTATCATACATCATCTTGGTCTATACTGTAATTTCAAGATATATTCCTAGTAAGGAATATCTTCCACGTAAGGCTACATATTGTAGTTTCACCCAATAATTCACAAGCAAATTAACAGAAAAACACGTCTCCAAGTCGAAAATGGCCTTTTGGACCGTTATTTATGTCTTGGTGGTAGAGCTTGCCCTCGGGAGTCAGAATCCACGGTTAGTGCCCGACTCCCCCTCACTCGAGCAGCTTCTACGTTTCCACTTTAACCAAAGCTTAACAACAACAACAACAAAATCTGGTTTTTTAAAGTCAAAATTCTCCTTAGTATACATTAATTCTTGAATATTTTCATTCAGTACAGAACCAGGCTGTCTTCCCCGGGGCTCCTCAGAGGGGGTGGGCTCCAGCTTCCCTCCCCGCCCCGAGCAGAGCTCCCGGCGGCCGAAGATCTCCGGAGCCCAGCCACAGCCATGCTCAAGGCCCCTCTCCACACGTTCGGACGAGCCTCACGCATGAAGGAACCAGCAGAGGAACCCAGGTGTGTGGGACCCGGGGCTGAGACCTCCAAGGCTGCTCGGGTAGGGACTGGGCCTCTTCCACCCAGATTTCCCGTTTCCCAGGAGCTAGGCGGTCACACCCAGGGACTGACCCCGGCTCCGTGTAATCCCACCCACGGCCAGAATCCATCATCTCACGATTAAGATTTTCAATCAAATAGACTATAGACTGAAGTCGATGGCCACTCGATACCTCTACTACCATTGGGACCATTGGTGGTGGAGAATGGGCACTGGTGGAGGGATGGGCACTTACCACCATGTGACTGAAACACAAACACGAAGTTTGTAAGTCTGTAACTGTACCTCACAGTGATTCACTAATAAAAATTTAAAAAAAAAGATTTTCATGTATTGGGATAAGTTTATGACATCTGCTTTCAAATTTCTGTGGCATTATGGAATTATATTTGGTTGCAATCCGCTGTTTTTTTTTTAATCTTATTTTTATCATTGTTTCTTTTTTCAGTTCTTGACATGTTGGGTGTTTTGGGACGGGATCACACAAAGGCTGAGCAGGGGACGCTGGATTCTGCTGTTTTTCTGTGACGAGTTTTTAAAAATTCAGTTTTAAGAAGCCGTTTCTAGGACTCGAGATGATGGTGTGGCAGGAAAGGCCCCCGCAAGGCCCCGGCTCAGTCCAGCACCCACGGGGCCCCCGGGCCCTGCCAGGGGCGACTCCTGAGTGCAGGGCCAAGAGTCAGCCCTGGGCACCGCCAGGTGTGGCCCCAAACCCGAAGCAAGTGACCCCAGAAGCCCAGAGCAGCACCTGTCCGGTGCCGGCTTCTCCCGGCCAGGGCCCCGCGCTCTCCCTGCAGCCGGCTGGGCCCAGGGTGGCGGCCGCGTCCTGCAGTCCCTGCCCCTCGCTGTGCCGCGGTCAGCCCGGCCAACCTGCAGAGGAGAAGGCGCCGTGCTCTGCGGGCCCAGATCGCCCCGCACCTGAGTCTGCAGCCTGCGCTCGGCGCCCGGACCCCGCTCCAGCTGAGCTGCCGGGGATCGCTCGCTTGTCTCTGAGTCCCTGGACTCGGGCCCAAGGGAGCACAGCGCAGGGAGGAGTGTGTGTGTGTGTGTGGGGGGGGGTCTCTGTGCTGCTCGTCCCTTCTGGAAACTCTGCTTCACTTGTCAGTGTCCTCTGAGGCTGGTTTGCTCCTCAGACCCCTGCCTGAGAGCGGTGGGGCCCAGCTGGCTTGCTTCAGCCTGGACTCACTCTGCAGTGCTCAGCCCCCGCAGAATCTGCTCTGGATTCCTGGCTCCCGGCGTGCTTTGAGCGCCCTTCGTCACTCCCAGTCTGCGTTTGGTTCTGCTCCCTCTTCGCTCCTTCCCCCCGTGTTTTCCTTTCTGCTGCGTGAGTTAGGAAAGCTTCCCTGCGTGATCCTTCCATGGCTCATTTTCTCCCCCGTGTCCTCACAATGTTTTCTCTTAGTTTGCTCTAACGAGCTAATAGAATTTGCCCTGTTTTATTTTGAAATCCATGCGCTCAATTCTTTGTTTTCACCCTTATTGTTTCCTTGGAAGAATCCTGTTCTCCCGTTGTTTTACTCTTCCCTCCCCCGACCATCCTGCTTTATTTATGAACGGAACATCTTCCTCGCTCTCCTTGACTGCACTTCAGCCTTTTTTCTTGATTTTGCTCTGCGATCGTGTTTAATTTGGGGTCATTCTCTGTGTTGACTCTGGTCCTTCCCTGGCTGCAGACTGTTTGGTTTTCCGTGCGGGTTTTAAACCGAGGCTGTACAAGCTGATTAGCGTCTCCATCTCTGGAACCCGGGCCAGCTTCCGCTGGCCAGGAGCCTGGGTCCTCCGCGCCCGGCTGTCCTCAGCTCAGCAGCTTCCGAGAGGAGCCTTGTCTCGTGCTAAGTGGGCAGCAGGTTTTCATCTTCTTCCCACCCGGGGGGACGCAGCAGGGGCGGGTGGTCACCTGCGCTTAATCAGATCCTTACTTCTCTTCGTGTTTGCTTCCCTGTTTCTCAGGCGTTTTTATTTGTTCTTTCTATTGATCTTAAGACCGGAGAGAGCCCTGGGTCCCCCCGCGTGCCTCCTGGGCGTCTGCCCTGTCACTCACGCGGCTGATCCCGGGCTCCCCCCGAGTCCTTCACAGCCACCGCTGCGTCCGGGCTCATCACCTCTCGTTGACTTGGACAGTTTTGATTTCTTAAATGATCAGCTCTAAGCGCCCCCCCTTTAGCCCCCCTTACTTCCTCCGTCTCTTTTTCTCTCCTGTATCTGCTCAAGTGAGCGACACCACGTGTCATTCTCCACGGGCTGTTTGGAGCCTCACTCTCTGGGGGTCCACCCATGTATGCGCTCTGTCAAGTCTTTATACACAGGTGAACATGCATGGAACTAGTTATGGTTTCCATGTAAAAGTTTTGAGTCTGTTCTAATCATTTAATTATTCAAACCTTTAGATGTTCAAATAATTATTAGATAGATATTCAAATTTTAACAGCCTTGATACATTTTCTTAAAAAAATAAAACGAATTTATACATTTTTTAGAAATAAAATCAAATGGGTGATAGCAGTAGGATCACTTAAAAACCTGACCTTTCCAAGACAATTCTACGCATATACACGGGATGACGGTACCAGAACAGGCGGGAACTGAGGCTTTCAGGAAGAAAGGATGGTCTGAAGGGAACAACTGCAATGTGTGTGGCTCCAGAGACGAAGGGGGCGTAGCAAGAGGCATTTATTTAGGGGTTTCTCAGAATAAAGATTGTCACCTTGCAGAGAGAAACATCGGGGAACTGAGTAAGAGGAAGGAGAGAGCACAGCCCAATTTGGGAAGCGATTCCTCTATCAGTTCTCTCTGGGGGGTTTCTCTCTCCTCCCTCGGCAGGGGTGGGAAGCAGCATCTCCGGGAGCGGAGCACTAAGAAAGTCTGGGGCTGCACCTTTATCATATGAAGAAGAAAAGCAACTTTTCCAAATATACAGCGGGAAAAATTGTAGATACAAGTTACCACCAAAGTCTGAAACTTTTGCCTAAGGAAAACCTCTCAATCAACCGGCAAAGTAACTAAAAGGTGTGTGTCTCAATTTTGTTGCGCTCACACTGTGATTAATCTCAGGGCTGTCACTAGAACGAGGACACGTCTGCAGCGGGGCGCGGGGGGACGGAGATTATTGTTATTCAGTGGGAGCCTGCTGAGGTCAGGGCCGGATCTACAGCTAGGAGCTACGATTTTATAGGATCCGCCGAAGTGTAATTAAAGATTAATTTCTTACCTTGCTATTTAATTTTTCATGTGTATTCTTTATCTCTTTAACCAGACTGTCGGTGACACAGCTGAGACATTCGTTGTATTTCCTAGTCTTTCTTTTTTTAAAAAAAGAAAAAATGAATCACCTTGAGATACACAGTTACAAAGTTACTCATGGTTGGGTTTCAGTCCTACAATGTTCTTCAACGTTCTTCCCTTCTTCCCTCCCCCCCTCCGACCCTCCCGTCCTCCGTCCCTCCCTCTGTCTCTCTCTCCTTTCTTCCTCCCTCCCTCCCTCTCCTTCTTTCTCTCCCTCTTTCTCTCCCTCTGTCCTAACTTGAGAATGCATTAAAGAAAAATGAGAAACAGAAGCAACAGAAGTTGATTTTTTCTTTTTGCTTTTAGTGTATGTGTGGCGGGGGGTGGTCACTCCCGGAAGCGTTCAGAGGCCACGGGTGGTGCTGCGGGTCGGGCCGGGCTGGCCTCATGCGAGGCAGGTACTTACCCTCTGGACCATCTCTCTGGCCTTGCTTTAATTTTCCGGCATTAGATTTTGGAACACGGCGAGAGTGTGTGGGGAGCGCCCACACCAGCACTTCCACCCCTCAGTTTCACAAAGGAGACAAACGTGAGGGGCCACACAGCGGCTTGTGCAATATTGTGTATTTCATTCCTTTGCTTGTCTACCTAGCTCTTGTTTACACGTGCGTGAACGCCCATCAATAGTGACTACACGCTTTGATTCATGTTGGCCACTCATAATCACTTCCGTACCTCCCAGTCAGAAGGTGGGCCAGCTCCCCGCCCCGACGTTTCTCCCCGACTCCGTCTTGATGGGCATTTTTCCCTATACTTGAGCTCAGCTGAGAGGATCTTTATACTTTGTTGTCTTGTGTATTTTTTTGGAATTTCGTCTTGAGATAACCACACAGCCACTTATGTTGAAGCACCCTAAAACTCCCCTCCTGTGTGGGAAAGCTGCCGCACCTTAGGTGGTATTGATATTGCACTTCTTTTCCTTTCTGGAGAGCGTTCGTGTTGTGGGTATGCGCCCTCTGTCCATTCATCAGTGAGGTTTCACTCGGTGGTTTCCAGCTTTCTGCTGTTGTGAATAAATACGCACGGGCTGTGCATGTGCGTGCCTCGCTGTGGGAATGTGCTTTCTTTCTCTGGGACACGAAACGAGAAGGAAACTTTCTGGGTCACGCAGGAAATCCCCACCAGCTTTAAAGGCTGCTGCACTGTTTCCCAAGGTGGCCACATCAGTTTACATTCCAGTACAAACTTGCAAGAGGATTGATGGTTCCACCTTCTCTCCAACAGCCGTTTTTATCTCCGGCTAATCTCACAGGTGTGTGAAGTGCTGTGATTTCATTGCGGTTTTAATCTCTAGATAACGTTCTGCTGATGGGTGAGGTCCAGGTATGGTCACTGGATCCTTAACAGCCTTCCACGGGAATAGAACTCCTGTAACTTGCAATTCACCTATTCTGAGTATACTACCCTACTGGAGCACTGTCTTCCTGTTGTTCATCGATTTGCTCGAGCGGGCACCAGTAACGTCTCCGTTGTGAGACTTGTTGTTACAGCCCTACTATTTTCAGTAAATTCTCCCACTGACTCTGGAACAGCCACGGCTCTCAAAAGAAACCTCTGGTGCGTGGTGGCTGCTTCGAGCTCTCCTTCCGCACACACATTGCAGCTTGCCAGGTCTCTGGCTTTCAGTGTGGACTTCCCAATTCTGGACACTCGGCCCAAGATGTCACCTAAAACTTTGCGGCTGGCGGCTTTTACTTGCTCAGGCACTGTGTGAAACGCATCTGTGCTCCGAACCCTGTGGCAAACCACCGCCTTCGACTACTCTTCATGTTCCTGCATTCACCCACGAGCAGCCATTTGGGTGGAGTCTGCTCTGGGCCAGCGGGCTGGAGTGAGGGCGTCTGCGCAGGGCCGTGACTGTTCAATCAGGTACACAGTTTCCGTGGGACCTCACCGAGCCTTTAGGACTGGAGCGATAGCACAGCAGGGAGGGCGTTTGCCTTGCATGCAGCTGACCCGGGTTCGATTCCTCCATCCCTTTTGGAGAGCCCGGCAAGCAACCGAGAGTATCCTGCCCGCATGACTAAGCCTGGCAAGCTCCCCGTGGCGTAGTCGATATGCCAAAACAGTAACAACAAGTCTCACGATGGAGACGTTACTGGTGCCCGCTCGAGCAAATCGATGGACAACGGGACGGCAGTGCTAAGACAGTGCTGCGGAGCTGCTGTGGTGGGTGGACTTGCTGTGCTAATTCTGTGTTTGACACCGGAGGAACTGGACAGCCGTCTCCCAAGGACCAGACCAGCGGCCTTTCCCGGGGCTGCGTGTACGACATTCAGTGGCGCCACACCCTCGCCTGCCCCCTGCCCGTGTCTGTCTTTGACTGCAGTCGGCGAGTGGGAGGATCGTCCCCTGGCTTTGGTCTCCCTGACGGCTAGTACTGTGGAAAGTGCTTTTCCAAGTCTCTGTGGGGAAGGGAGTGCTCCAGCGCCAGCCCCGCGTTTCACGGAGACGTTGGGTGGTTTGTTAGTGAACCGTGAAGGGCCGTTGTAGAGTCTAAGGGCAAGTAGGTCCCTTAGCAGAGAGGCAAAGATAGCGTCAGTCCCGCTCCCCCGGGTTTATCTTTTGCTGGAAATGTTCTCCGCCCACCTGAAGTCCGCCCAACTTCAAAGGCCGTCTCCTCATGACACAGCGCTGGGACTTTAAACAGAAACAAAACAACACACAGAATGCGTCTGTGTCTCTGATGGAAGAGTTTGGTCCACTTGAATCTGATTGCTGATAGCAAAGAATTTACCACCACGACTCCATGAACTGTTTTCATGGCTTTATACCATTTTATATTATGTTTTTCACCACTTTGTTCCTGCTTCTTACTTGTAAGGATTTCGTCTGACTTATTTTACCATAATGTCGTGATTGCCCACAGCAGGTTTTTGCTTTGTGATTACTATAAGTGGAAAATACCTTCTATTACAGCACCTTACTTTATGCTGGTAAGTACATCACTTCATCAGCACACAGAAGCTGTAGACCTCTCTCTCCCTACCTCCCTCCCTCCTTCCATCCCTCCCTCCCTCCCTTCCTCCCTCCCCCCTTCCCTTCCTCCCTCCCCCCTTCCCTTCCTCCCTCCCTCCCTCCCATTTTAGATTGTAGGTACTACAGTGTGCACACTTTTACACCATAGAAATAATGACAAGTTATTAGACTTACGGTTATTTTTATTGAACTTTTGTTCCGGTAACATCGCTCTCTGGTGCAATCCCTCAGCTGATGCTGACTCCGTTTGCCCCGTTGTGAGGCGTATGCCTGGCAACGCTTTCCCAGAGTTGGGTTTTCTTTAGCTTTTAGCTTCTAGTTGGAGAACGTCCTCTCGCCCATTGATGACGGGTCCCCTCCGCTTTCCCAGCAAGGTCTTGTTTCTTCTTCACGGCTGAGGACCATTTTCCTAGGGGAAGCTTTGCATCAGACATTTTTTTATCCCAAGGCCTCTCGGCCAGCACGGGTGAGGGTCTGTCCAGCACGGGTGAGGGTCCCGTCCAGCACGGGTGAGGGTCCGTGTCTGTCGAGGCGGGCCTTGTCCGTGACGAGTCACTTCTGCCACCTCCAGATGCCACCTTGGTTGCTACGGCTTAATTGAACCTGCTTGTACTGCAGCTTGTTCTGAGTTACGACCCGTCTCCTGGCCCCTGACTATCTGTGTCTCTAGCCGGGGCGGGTGGGTTTGATTACTTGTGCTGTAAAGAGCGTCTCTACCTCCTTTTCCTCCCCCTCTGGGAGCCCCTGCACACATCCGTCTCCTCGGATGCTGCCCTCAAGTCCTGATGGCCTTCTCTGCTGTCTTTCTTTCTTTCTTTCTTTCTTTCTTTCTTTCTTTCTTTCTTTCTTTCTTTCTTTCTTTCTTTCTTTCTTTCTTTCTTTCTTTCTTTCTTTCTTTCTTTCTTTCTTTCTTTCTTTCTCTCTCTTCCTTCCTTCCTTCCTTCCTTCCTTCCTTCCTTCCTTCCTTCCTTCCTTCCCTTCCTTCCTTCCTTCCTTCCTTCTTCCTTCCTTCCTTCTTTCTTCTTTCTTTCTTTCTTTCTTTCTTTCTTTCTTTCTTTCTTTCTTTGTTTTTGTTCATTTTTGGGTCACACCAGCAATGCACAGGAGTGACTCCTGGCTCTGCACTCAGGAATTACTCCTGGCGATGCTTGGGGGACCCTATGGGATGCTGGGGATTGAACCCAGGCCGGCCGCGTGCAAGGCAAATGCCCTCCCCGCTGTGCTATCGCTCCAGCCCCTTAAAGGTTCTTTTTAACCACAGACTATTTGAGTAACCGTGGACTATCATCCTGAAACGCATCCACTTACGCCTCTGACAGTCCTTGTCTGAGATGTTTTGCACGGTGTCGGGTTCTGCTTTGGTTTTGCTCCGATCAGAGTGAACATGTGTTATGCCCCTCGCGGCCTTGAATCTGTGTCCCTGTATTCTAAGCAGATGGATTTATGTGCACAATCCATAGTCTGCTCTGATTCTTTTCCGGTTCATTCTGACAGTCTTTCCCTACTTTTAAACATGGATGCCGTGGGATAATGCTCCTGAAATGTGACTTTAGCAGGTGACTGTTTGCCTTGTTCATGACTCTTTTCCCGACGCCGCATGTTTTTCTTTCCTCTCCGGGTGTATTAGCTCCCACGGAGCTTTCTTGTCTGTTTCTGCTTTTAAAGTCTCTGCCAAGCGTGTCCTTGTATCTCTCTGAAATCTCGATACCGGATCTCCTGGGCTTTCCAACACGCGTTTAACAACAACGGTCTGATCGCAGCTCCAAATAGCTCTGTGCTCTGAACTGCGCCCGATGACGCCCTTCCCCAGACCCCCCCGCCGCCTTCTCCCCGTCATTGTTGGCCACTGATTCTTCAGGGACTCGGCAACGATGGGTGAAGGCAGTCGGCGGGGTGGTCAGTTAGAGCGACGAGCCGAAGGGGTGGGCTGCGGGTTGAATGACTCACTGATGTCATCCACCATTTGTATTTGGGTTTGGGTTTTGGTTTGGGGCATCACCAGAGACTCTCTCTCTCTCTCTCTCTCTCTCTCTCTCTCTCTCTCTCACACACACACACACACACACACACACACACACACACACGCCCGCATGCACACACGTGAGACGGGCACTCAGCTGCCGAGACCCCTCCCTGCCCCCGACTGCTCTCTGAGCTGGTGGCCAGAGGCCCCCTCTGGGGGCACCGAGCAGCAGGAAGCCCAGAAACGGGTCCGTCTCAATGTCAAAGGGGAAAATATTCTGTATCTTGGGCCCGGAGCTGCCGTCGGAGGAGGTGAGGCTGGGCCGTGCAGGGGTCAGAGGGGAGAGGCACCTTCTCGGCCCCGAGGAGCCTTAGGAACAGGCTCCCTCTCGGCCACACAGCCCAGGGGCAGGAGAGCCAATCTGCAGCGCCCGAGTGGCCAGAGGCCGTGAGTGCTCGCCGGCAGGGCCTTGGGTCTGGGCACTCCGCGTCCCGAGGTGGGAGGGAACAAACACGGCCGGTGAGCAGGGGACCCCGCAGTGGGACCTCTGGGAGACGCTGTCTGCTGGCACCGGGAGGCCCCGCGCCCCGACTGGGGGCTCCGAGACTGGCTGGAGCTGGGGAACTGTGGGGAGGCTCTCGCCTGCGGCCGGCCCAGCCTCCCCCCGCCCTGCCCTGAGCCCGCCGGGCATCAGCCCTGAGCACTGAGCCGGGAGGAAGCCCCGACCACCACCTGGTGCAGCTCCAAGTTAAAACCCAAAGCCAAGCCCATTTATAGCAGATGAGACCGGGAAGCCATCACAGAGCACCCCCCCGGGGCTGTCACAGAGCACCCCCCGGGGGCCGTCACAGAGCACCCCCCCAGGGCTGTCACAGAGCACCCCCCGGGGGCCGTCACAGAGCACCCCCCGGGGGGCCAGCCCGGCCCTGGCAGCTCCCCTCTGCTCCCACCCAGCTCCCGGAACGGCTCCTTCTGGCGCTCCCGGGGGGACAGCTCCGCTGAGGGGTGTCTCCGGGTGTTGCTCACCTGAGAAAGGGTTTTTCTTCCTTATTTTGGAGGATAATTTTGCTGGGTATATTATTATATACTTTTTTTCCCTTGAGCACTTTACGGTTTTGGCCTTATTCCCTCCGCATCTGCCTGGTCCCTGAGGAGAAGCCTGAGCTGCAGGGTCTGCCGGGGCCAAACCCACCTGGCCCACCGCCCCTTCGCTCGGTTTGGGTTTCCGAGTGTTGGGGCTACACCCACCTGTGCTTCGGGGATTGTCCGAGCTCCGCACTCGGGGTCCCTTCGACCCATGCTGGGGACCTCCCGGTGCGGGGACTCAAACCAGAGTCAACCTCACGCACGGCGAGCGCCTTAGCCGACTGCCTGTTTCCAGAAAAAAAACAAACCCAAATCACTTAGGAAAGGGACCTAAGGGACCTTTCAGTAAACAAAGCAGGCCCAGGTCTGGTGCTGTGTCCCAGTGTCCCCCAGGGGGCAGTGTTGCCCAGTCCCTGCAGCAAGGCGAGGTCAGGGTCCAGAGCTTCCCGCAGCACTTAAACTTGACTTTCATTTCCCAGGATTGGAGTAGGATGTGCCTACTTGTAGCTCTCTCCCTCTCTCCGTCTCTCTCCCTCTCTCTCTGCCTCTCCCTCCCTCTCTCTCTCCCTCCCTCCATCTCTCCCTCTCCCTCCCTCTCTCCCCCTCTCTCTCCCTCCCTCTCTCTCTCTCACTCTCTCTCTCCCTCCCTCTCTCTCTTTCTCCCTCTCTCCCTCTCTCCCTCTCTCTCTCTCTCTCTCCCTCCCTCTCTCTCTCCCTCTCTCTCCCTCTCTGTCTCTCCCTCCCTCTCTCTCTCCCTCCCTCCATCTCTCCCTCCCTCTCTCCCTCTCTCTCTCCCTCCCTCTCTCTCTCTCACTCTCTCCCTCTCTCCCTCTCTCTCCCTCTCTCTCTCCCTCCCTCTCTCTCTCCCTCTCTCCCTCTCTCTCCCTCTCTGTCTCTCCCTCCCTCTCTCTCTCTCTCCCTCCATCTCTCCCTCTCCCTCCCTCTCTCCCTCTCTCTCTCCCTCCCTCTCTCTCTCTCTCTCACTCTCTCCCTCCCTCTCCCTCTCTCTTTCTCTCTGGTCCCGTTGTTCATCAATTTGCTTGAGCGGGCACCAGTAACGTCTCCATTGTGAGACTTGTTGTTACTGTTTTTGGCATATCGAATACGCCACGGGTAGTTTGCCAGGCTCTGCCGTGCGGGCGGGATACTCTCGGTAGCTTGCCGGCTCTCCGAGAGGGGCGGAGGAATCGAACCCGGGTCGCCCATGTGCAAGGCAAATGCCCTCCCCGCTGTGCTGTCTCTCCAGCCCCCTACTTGTCCCCTACTTGTATATAACCTGGGAGGGACCCGCCAGGCGCGTGCAGGGCTTCCTCCTGGCTCTGAGCTCAGGCCCCACTCCCTCCCGGCGGGCCTTGGGGACCACTCGGGGTTCCGGGGGCCCAGCGGGGGCTCAGGCAGTGCCCTCCCTGCCCTGTTGTCACCCGGCCCCCTCTCGGGCCACTGGCTCGGTGGGGCCAGGGTCGTCAGGAGTTCACACTGCTGCGCGTCGTTCTCGCACCCGTCCCTCTAAGGCCGAATCGCACACGTGCTCTCTCTGGGAACGCCGCCCGTGTCAGCTCCTCCCCGCGTCTTGCTCTTGCTCCTCCGTGTGGCTCCCGTGTCGGCCTTCACGCCCCCCGGCCCAGCCAACCTGTTTCCACGGGCTTGCCCACCCGCGGCGAGTAGGACTCAGGTCTCCGCGTCAGCGCCCCCCCCCCCCGTCCCTCCCACCCCCGCCTTCACGCCTCCCTCGAGAGCTGCAGGACCCGAGTGGGGTCTGGGCCCCGTGTCTGCGCCTCGCTCTGCTCTGCAGTCGGGTCCTGGCTGCCCCGGCCGCACCCTGCCGTCCCGCCCTCGGGGTCCTGGCTGCCCCGGCCGCACCCTGCCGTCCTGCCCGTGGGGACGTGCCGCCTCCAGGCTGTCCGGGAGGTTTCCCGTGGATGCGGAAGGGCCGGGGCGGCCGTGGGTGTCTGCTGAGCAGGCAGAAGGCTCGGCTCCCGGCCCGAGCAGCTGTCCCCTCTGCCGCCTCCGGCTGCCTGGGCCTCGCAGCAGATCCCGCCCCCGCCGCCCGCACTGTGCCAGGCTGCCGTGCCTGCGTGCCGGGCGAGCGGGCGCGCTGCTGGCGGGTGCCCAGGGCTCACTGCGGGGCCTGCCCGAGCTCCGGGCGCGGCCTCACCCGGGACCGGCTCGGCTCTGCCCTTCGCGATGGGCAGGGGGCCGGCTGGCCTGGAGCCCGGGGCGGTGGCTCGGGCGGGGGTCTCCCCCCGAGGGCATTTGGAGCCTGGTCCAGTTGATTCTTCGCCTCTGCAGCCAGGCCCGCAGGGGGGACCTTCCCAGGGCCGCCGGACGAGGCAACCACAGCCGGAGCAGCCACGGCGGGAATCCAGCCCCGGTGCCCAGGGGTCTGCCCGCCCGCCCCCCGGCCATGGGGTGCCCCCGTGGGCCGCCCCGGGCTCCGAGGCTGCAGCTTCCCAGGGAGGATTAATCCTCGTGGGTCCGAGCCGCCAGGTCGAGTTATTTATAGCGGCCTCGGGTGCTGTCAAGGCGGAGTCCTGCCCCCACATGCCCCCACAGAACCAGAAAATCCGCTTCCTCCTCCTCCTCCCGGGCTGCCTCAGACGGCCTGTCCCTCTGCTCTCCGGAGAAGCACGTTCACTTTCATGAGTCCATTTTACTTTCATCTCTGCATTTTAAAGAGAATCTTTACATCGGCTTGGAGATTTTCTCGTCCTCTGTTTAAGTTCACGGATGCTTTCGCTTTGGCCCCTAAGAGGGAACCTGCAAAACGGAGTCTCACTTTTAATACTCTATTTTTTATTACTTACATTTTTAGTTTTTGCTAAATAATGTTCATAGTGCTGTGATTATTTTTTTTTCCTCGGGACAAACATTCTCGTTTTAGCCTTCATGGAATGGTCATCTGAACTCAGCACTGCCCGGATGGGTGACTTATATTTGTTGAATGTGTATGATTTATTGTGACATTTCTTTTTTTGAAACAGTATTCTTCCAGTATTAAACTCTTAGTGGCTAATTTAACAGTAAAATTTTAAAGGAACTGATTATTATAACAAAAATCAACCTTATACCGTTGGTCTACAAACTTAGAGAAACAGGTTGAGGACATTTACAAAATCTTTGGACAGGAAAAAAACATATATCAGCCAGTTCTAACATTTTTCAGGGAAAACTGGCCATTTCTGTTCAGTACAGACAGATTTTTATAGCCAAAAGAATGGTGAAATTTTTCTGCCTTTGAGGCAATTATACAAATGCTTTAATGTGCCTCAGCTGGAAATGTCTAAGTTTTGCCAAATTAAATAATCATTTTCTCCCTGTAAAAAGGCCTTTCATCTTGGAAAGGGTTTGAGAACTGCGCATATTTGAAAACTATGCAAAACATTTTAAAACTGTTTGGCATGAAAATGCTGATTCTTTTCATCTCTGCCTTAGCTACCAGAGTGACTATTCTTATAAATTAAAAAAAAAAGCAAATACAAAAGTATGTGCTGTAGGTAGAGTTGGGACCTACAAGATAACACACTGCCGTTAATTGTCGGAAATAACTGGCTGGTCTTGCCTCATTCCTGAAAAATTTAGCATCAGTTTTCACTTTCCTCCTTGCCTTTCGTAGAGTGAAAAGAAAATGATCCCAATAACACAATATATTGAGGATTTAACTAGATTTCAATCACGGTTTCTTTCTACTTAACCAAAGAACGGATTCGTTAGCAAATGTTAAATTTACTGGTCGCTTTCTCTTTTTGAGCTATTCCTGACTTATTCTAAAATTTATAACCAGACAGCCTAAAGCCAATTACAGAATCTAAATTGCTTTCTGGTACTAGGATAAGCTAATATTTTTGGAAAGGTTTGAAGATTGGATCCTGGAGGCCAGAGTGGCTCAGGGGGATGAGCTCTGGGTTAAGGTACAGAGGGGGGAAGGCCCGGACACTGCGGGTCCCTGGCACAGAGAGGGGAAGGCCTGGCCACTGCTTGCTGGACCCCCAAACTAAATACAGAGTTTTAAAGCAATAAAAATTGTTTAGAACACAAAGAGGTTTTTGATTTTTTTTTGACATTGAATTATTGTGAGACAGACCTGTCCAAAGCTGTTCGTGTTTGGGTTTCAGTCACACAGTGTCCCAACACCCATCCCTCCACCAGTGGGCACTTCCCAGCACCGTGTCCCCAGATTCCCTCCCATCACCCCACCCTCCACCCCTGCCTCTATGGAAGGTGCCTCTCCCTCTCTCTCTCTCTCTCTCCCTCTCTCTCTCCCTCTCTCTCTCCCTCTCCCTCTCTCTCTCCCTCTCCCTCTCCCTCTCTCTCTCCCTCTCTCTCTCCTCTGTCTCTCCCTCCCTCTTTTTCTCCCTCTCTCTCCCTCTCCCTCCCTCTCTCCCTCTCCCTCTCTCTCCTCTCTCTTTCCCTCTCTCTCCTCTCTCTCTCATTCTCCCTCCCTCTCTCCCTCCCTCTCTCTTTCTCTCCCTCTCTCTCTCCTCTCTCTTTCTCTCCCTCTCTCTCCCTCTTTCTCCCTCTCTCTCTCCTCCCTCTTTCTCTCCCTCTCTCTCCCTCTTTCTCCCTCTCTCTCTCCTCCCTCCCTCTCTCTCTCCCTCTCTCTCCCTCCCTCCCTCCCTCCCTCCCTCTCTCTCTCCCTTACCCCCCTCCTTTCGGGCACTGTGACCTGCAATATAGATACTGAAAGGTCATGACGATAGTATCTGGGAGTGATCGGGCTGGACAGGACCCGAGGGTGAAAGGGGGGTACGGGGGTTTCTCGACGACGAGGTGTTTGCGGAGCCCTCCCCCTCCTGCCAGCGGCGCAGATGAGAAGGGCCCAGCCCACCCGGACGGCAGCGGCTGCCGGGGCTGAGGCGCGGGGCCACGGCTGGGGGCTCGCTGACGTCCAGTGGAAGGAAGCGTGGACTGGACCCTCCCGCCCAGCAGCTCCGCCCTCCCTGTTCAGCCCTGGCCGGAGAGTTCAAGGGTCACCCCCCAGCCCTGCGCGCACGTGTCCGCAGCAGCTTCCTCATAAGCACCCAGACGTGGCAGCGCCAGGAAGCCCACGGGGGCGAGTGGCTGCCCGGGGCGGGATCTCTCCCTGCACGAGAGCAGGGGGTTGGCGGTCAGGAGTGCCTGGAGGAGACGGCGTCGCGGGCTTCTCAGCGGGGGAAGCCCGGACCCCCGTCTGCTGCGCGATTCCTGCTGGGGGTGTTCGGAGACGGCACGGTGGGAGGCCCCACTGGGCCCCTGGGCTTCCGTGGGCCACACGGCTCCATAGCTCCCGCGGCGTCCTTGGCTCTTGTGGTCCAGTGGCTCCCGTGGCTCCCGTGGCCCCCGTGGGCCCCATGGTCCTGCGGCTCCTGTGGCTCCCGTGGCCCCTGTGGGTCCCATGGTCCTGCGGCTCCCGTGGCTCCCATGGCATCCCTGGCTCCCCTGGCTCCTATGGCCCCGTGGCATCTTGGCTCCCGTGGCTCCCATGGTATCTTGGCTCCTGTGGCTCACGTGGCATCTTGGCTCCCATGGCTCCCGTGGCCCCTGTGAGTCCCATGGTCCTGTGGCCCCCGTGGCTCCCGTGGCCCCCGTGAGTCCCATGGTCCTGTGGCTCCCGTGGCTCCCGTGGCTCCCGTGGCCCCTGTGAGTCCCATGGTCCTGTGGCCCCCGTGGCTCCCGTGGCCCCCGTGAGTCCCATGGTCCTGTGGCTCCCGTGGCTCCCGTGGCTCCCGTGGCCCCTGTGAGTCCCATGGTCCTGTGGCTCCTGTGGCCCCCGTGGCTCCCGTGGCTCCTGCGGTTCCCAGGACACGGGGGTGTGGCGGGGATGAGCGTGCAGCACAGGGGAGTTTCAGGGGAAGTGGCTCTCTGTGGCGCCCCCGTGCTGGAGGCACCCGTCCCGCACTCCTCCCCCAGCCGCCCTCCTGTGGGTGGGGCCCCTCGGCATGTTCACGGGCGCCACGGGACCCCCTTTGCTGGCTCCTGCTGGAGGCTGGGCTCATAGGGGCCGTGAGGCACGTGGCAAAACTCTGCTTCCGTGGCTCCTGTCGTGCCACGGGACTAAGGGGGCTCCACGCCCCAGCTGCCCGAGGCGGACATCCCGGGAGGGCTGGGGGGCGCCTGGCCTGCTCTAGAGCAGCCATTGCCCGTCGCTGCCCGCAGAGACGGTCCCTGAGCTGGAAGCGGGAAGAACCGAGCACCCACTGCCACCAGTGAGACCCGGCAGCGCCGCCGGGACCTCATTCGTGTTCGCGGGAGGAGGGTGTGGGCCGGGCCGGCGGGTCCATGGCGGAACCACACGGAGCTGGTGACACGTGGGTCATTGGCTGCTGGACACATGTCCATGAGGGCCTGGGGGCCAACCCTGGAGAGACTCCTGGCTCCCTGCCTGGTCCCTCGGGCAGGGCCAGCAGTGACCCCTGAGCACAGAGCCAGGAGTAGGCCCTGAGCCCCGGGGACGGTTCCCCCGGGGCCACACCCGAACCCCAACCCTCCGGGCAGTGAGAAGGGGTGCGAGGCCTTGACTTAGCTGTGGCGACCGGCCCTGGGGACACCAACGATGCCCCAGGGGAAGCCACAGCTCCGTGTCCCTTCTTCACAGCACTGCTGGCCGGGGCAGCGGGAGAAGCCGGACCCCTCTGGAGAGTGACGCTGAGAGGCCCGAACCCAACTGAAGGTCACCCCAAGGGCAGAGTCACCCCACCTTAGGCCTTGCGGCCGGGCCTGGGGCCCCGGAACTCCCCGCTGGACTCCTTCATGCACATCCGTGTGTTTCTCCCTGAGCAGCTCACAGCAGCCCTTTCACGTGAATCTCGAAACATTCCGGTTATGGAAAGTGTGAGATTAGCAATGTGGAAAAATTGTTTTCAGCAGAAATCTTGATGAAAATGAATATATATAAAACATATGAATGTATAAGTAATTTTGCAATAGGATTGGATGACTCAGAAAGCTGCTTGTGAAAATTTCTGTAGGCTGGAGTCCGTGTCAAGGACGTCATTGTGATGGGGAATTTTGGCCCAGTTTCAGCTCCAAGCAGCCGCAATCCTTGTCACTGATACCTGTGACTCTCTTCGATGCGGATGTCTTTCTTCCTGAGTGTTTCCTTTTCCGTTCCCCTTCTAAATATTTTCCTGAGATTTTTGCTTGAACTATTATGGGAATTTACACTAATGCTTCTTGCTAGTGAGATTAGGATTGTTGTCGTCTCCCTTACGTTACAGGTATTTTCTGTGAATTCAGCAACAATAGGAGTTGGGTTTTTTTTTTTTCTTTTTGGGTCACACCCGGCGATGCTCAGGGGTTACTCCTGGCTCTGCACTCAGCAATGACCCCTGGCGGTGCTCAGGGGACCTTATGGGATGCTGGGAATCGAACCCGGGTCGGCCGCGTGCAAGGCAAACGCCCTCCCTGCTATCTATCGCTCCAGCCCCAACAATAGGAGGCGTTTCAGAAATGTTTTTAGTTTTGTCCGGGCCAGATGTCTGTAAGATTGGCACATGGTACACGAGAAGGAGCGGCGAGAAGTGCCTGGGGTGGAGCCACGCGTGCACACAGGGCACCTGGCCTGCTCCTGGCCCTGCGTGTGGGCCCCGAGCTCAGCCAGGAGTGACCCGTGAGCACCGGGCCAAGACTAAGTCATCAGTGCGCTGCTGAGCAGGCCCCTCGGACAAGACGGAGGGTGTGCAGCAGCCGCGCTCCCTCTTCCCTTTTGCGTTGTTCTGCAGGGGCGGGGCGGGCGGGAGCCCTGCTCGTCCTGGAGCGCGGACTCAGCTCCGTTTGCCGGGTTCCTTGGGGTGATTTTTCCCGAGTAACTCTACCCCTTTCCCTTCACACGCTGCCTCTTAACAACGGCAGGCGGGCTGCAAGGCTGCTCATGTCCGTACCGCTGACGTGCAAAGGTACCTGACCTCAGCCCCGGCAAATGCTCGGCTGCTCCGGCCTGTGTACTGCAAACGCTCGGCTGCTCCGGCCTGTGTACTGCAAGTGCCCGGCTGCCCCGGCCTGTGTACTGCAAGTGCCCGGCTGCCCCGGCCTGTGTACTGCAAGTGCCCGGCTGCCCCGGCCTGTGTACTGCAAGTGCTCGGCTGCTCCGGCCTGTGTACTGCAAGTGCTCGGCTTCCCCGGCCCGCGTACTGCAAGTGCTCGGCTGCTCCGGCCTGTGTACTGCAAGTGCTCGGCTGCTCCTCGTCTGTCTCTTCACCCCCCCCCCCCGCCCACCAGCTGCCGACCTCTGTTCCGTAACTTCTCACTGGACACTTGTCCGTCCCCTGGTTCCCTTTATATATAACCAAGCGTTGTCCCAGTTTCCTGAGCCATTTCCCGTGCCGTGACCCGACCCTTTCCTCGCCCGTCTGAGGAGTAGCGGAAGCCGTGACTCCGTCTCTCCCCGGGGTGACGCAGGGTCTGGCTGTGCCTCTCCTTTGCCGTTTCTTTACTCACGGGCCATGGGCCATGGGCGATTGTGTGAGACTCGGGAAGCGCAAACAGCCCGAGAGGACGTAGCTGCGCAGCGCACTCCAGCTAAAGCTTTCTTGCTCTGGGGCGGGGTCGGAGGTGGCGCTTCCCTGAGACGTCTCCCTCCTGTTTGCCACAGAGGCCGAACCAGTCAACTCACGGTGACCGAGACTTCCTTTGTCACGTGACACCAGCCCCGCGGTTCCTGGCCTCGTAGACACAGGCCACTGTCACTGTCACTGTCACTGTCACTGTCGTCCCGTTGCTCACCGATTTGCTCGAGCGGGCACCAGTAACGTCTCCATTGGATGTTCACAGACGCGACTCCTTCCTGTTTCAGGTGTGACTGAGCCGTGTCCTGGGCCCCTGTGACGTGTTGCTGAGAGGAACCCCGGGAGGAAGACGCCAAACTCTGGAAACAAGGAGTGACGAGACCAGTGACCAGGAGGGGACGAGCTCTCAGCCGCTGCCTCCGAGGGCGCGTGGGAGCAGGTGACCCCGGGCGGGGGGGGACGCCTGACCAGCCCCTGCCGGAGCCCTTCTGGGGGAGGCAGGAGGGGCCGGCATGGCGAGGGCTGTGGGCCTGGACCGGGCTGCTGAGAGGACGTGGCCGGTGGCCCTGTGCCCGCTGCCGCCACCACCCCGGTCCCAGTGCCCGGCTTCACCGTGCAGCCAGGCGCGAGCGGGGGCACAGGCCGCTATGCAGTGCCGCCGCCAGGCCAGCTGGGCTGGGCTTGGGCCTTTGCGGGCCGGTAGCAGGGCCGGGCCCTTGGGGGGCACGAGGTCACTCACAAGGGCTCCCTCCAGTTTGCGCCTCTGCTTTCAGCGACTGACGCCACCGTGACTCACTCGGGTGCGGCTGTCCCGGCCGCCAGCTCGGAGACGACTCAGGACAGCCACAGGCTGCCAAGTACCGTGAATGCAGGACTGAGCGCAGGCTGCCAAGTACCGTGAATGCAGGACTGAGCGCAGGCTGCCAAGTACCGTGAATGCAGGACTGAGCGCAGGCTGCCAAGTACCGTGAATGCAGGACTGAGCGCAGGCTGCCAAGTACCGTGAATGCAGGACTGAGCTCAGGCTGCCAAGTACCGTGAATGCAGGACTGAGCTCAGGCTGCCAAGTACCGTGAATGCAGGACTGAGCTCAGGCTGCCAAGTACCGTGAATGCAGGACTGAGCGCAGGCTGCCAAGTACCGTGAATGCAGGACTGAGCTCAGGCTGCCAAGTACCGTGAATGCAGGACTGAGCGCAGGCTGCCAAGTACCGTGAATGCAGGACTGAGCGCAGGCTGCCAAGTACCGTGAATGCAGGACTGAGCGCAGGCTGCCAAGTACCGTGAATGCAGGACTGAGCGCAGGCTGCCAAGTACCGTGAATGCAGGACTGAGCGCAGGCTGCCAAGTACCGTGAATGCAGGACTGAGCGCAGGCTGCCAAGTACCGTGAATGCAGGACTGAGCGCAGGCCCGTGTGCAGAACCACAGTCCCCAGGGCTGCACAGACACAGACACAGACTGTCCAATCGTGAGCCGTGTGTCTCCACTGACTGTCGGAGTCATGAACACACAGCCCAAGGCACTCCTGTCCGAGCTTGGGTGTGCGATATTGTATGTGTGTATGTGTGTGTGATTGTGTGTGATAGTGTGTGAGTGTATATCTCTGTGTGAGTGTGTATGTGTGATAGTGTGTATATGAGGGTATGTGTGAATGTGTGTGGTTGTGTGTATGTGTGTGAGTGTGTATGTGTGAATGTGTGTGTGGTTGTGTGTGTGAGTGTATGTGAGTGTGTGAGTGAGTGTGTGTGGTTGTGTGTGAGTGTGTGAGTGTGAGTGTGTGCAATTGTGTGTGGTTGTGTGTGAGTGTGTGTGCAATTGTGTGTGAGTGTGTGTGGTTGTGTGTGTGAGTGTGTGAGTGTGTGTGTGAGTGTGTGTGTGAGTGTGTGTGAGTGTGTGTGTGTGGTTGTGTGTGTGAGTGTGTGTGTGTGAGTGTGTGTGTGAGTGTGTGTGGTTGTGTGTGAGTGTGTGTGTGAGTGTATGTGTGAATGTGTGTGGTTGTGTGTGTGTGTGAGTGTGTGTGAGTGTGTGTGAGTGTGTGTGGTTGTGTGTGTGTGTGAGTGTGTGTGGTTGTGTGTGTGAGTGTGTGTGTGAGTGTGTGTGAGTGTGTGTGTGTGCAGAGAGGCCAGTGGAGACACAGGTTGGGATCAGCGGTGCCGGCAGTCCTGGCAGAGGCTGCTCCGCGCCCTGGGGGGAGCCGTGGCCGGGCCAGGCCCGTCGGAGTCTCTGTTTCCCGGTGAGACTCTCAGCTTCCCTCAGCCGAGGCGCGGCCTGGCCGCGTGCAATGCCCAGGGCCGGCCCATAGATGGCAGCATCCCCCAGGGCGGGAGCCGCCTCCCAGGAGAGGCCGGACCGGTCAGTGGCCGGGGGCAGGCCCCATGTTCACGGGGAGGAAATGGATGCTGTGGCCGGAGCCCCGGCAGGGCAGGGCGGGAAGTTGCTTACCCCGAGGGCAGGTACCAAGCGGTGTGTGCGGCTCCCGCTGTCCCTCCTTCCCTCCCCTCGGCCTTCCCTGGCGGGGGCTGCCCAGGGCCACACGTCCATCCGGGCTCCCCCTCCCCCCGAGCTCAGGGAGGCCCTCAGAGCCGGGGCCGTGTCTGTGCGAGCGGGAGCTGCAGGCCGCCTGGGCAGAGGGGGAGGAGGGACTCGCCAGCTCAGTGCTCAGGCTCTGCCGCGCCTGCCAGTGCTCCCAGGCCAGAGGGAGCCCTGGAGGCGGGAGCCCCCGGTGTGGCCCCGCAGGGCAGGTCGGGCCGGCCCAGGAAGGGCCGCGAGTGTCGGTGGCGCCTTGCGTCCTTCACTGAGTGACCGAGAGAGTCCGGGCGGACACGCCTGTTAGGGGTGCAGCCGCCAGGCGTGTCCCGGCCTGTGCCCGGCCAGCACCGGGCCCAGCACCGCGTGGCCCTGCCAGCAGGGCGCAGAGCTGAGGCCCCGGGGCCGGGGCCAGGCAGGCCGGCTCTGGGGTACACTGGCCTGGCCGGCCGCAGGTGGCCGCGGGGCCTTGGCCTGGCCTCTCGCTCCAGAGGCAGCGGGACAGGGGGGCGGAGCTGACCGCAGGTGCGTCCCGGCCGCCTGGGTCGTTGCGGTTCTGGTTCTCAGAACCTCGTCATGCAGGTCTCGGCCGCGTTCCCCGCCTTCCCCTTCTCTGTCTCGAACCCAGGCGCTCTCCCAGCTGCCCCGACACGGGCCCTGAAGACAAAGCACATCTCCCACGAGCACTGACGGCCCCAGACGCGCAGAGCACCGAGATTCCCAGAGGGAGCTGGAAAGGCCCTACGGGCAAGTCAGCGGCGCTTCTGGTCTCCGTGTGCGTGTGCGTGCGTGCATGTGTGCGTGTGTGCGTGTGCGTGTGTGTGTGTGCATGTGTGTGTATGTGTGGGCGCATGCGCGTGTGTGTGTGCGTGTGTGTGCGTGTGTGTGTGCGAGTGTGTGCGTGTGTGTGCGAGTGTGTGCGTGTGTGTGCGAGTGTGTGCGTGTGTGTGTGCGTGTGTGTGCTCACGCACGTGTGTGCATGTGTGTGTGCGTGTGTGTGTGTGTGTGTCGTGTGTGTGGGGAGGGGGGTCACACCCAGCGGGCTCAGGGTCCACTCTGGGCTCAGGGAACCCCAGGCAGAACTGGGGGTCGGACGTGGGCCAGCCGTGTGCGAGGCCAGTCCTCTTACCAGCCGTGTCGCTCCGGCCCGCAGAGGCAAGCCTTGCCACTGAGACTCGGCCCGCAGTGCTCGCTATGGGCTGACACCAGGATTTTGGAACCCAGGCACCGAGTGGGGCTTGTTTAGAGTGACTGGATCGAAGGACCCGAGTGCCTGAGCCACCAGGCCACACGCCCCACAGCCCTGGTCTCCTCTCGCCAAGCCACCGCGAGGGAACAGGTGACCCTGGGGAGAGGCGGGGGGAGCGGGTGAGAGAGCTCGCGTGGGCGAGGCCCTGCCCTGTGAAGCTGCTGTGAGTGCCGCCCCCCCCAGGGGTCCCCAGACGTGCCTCAGGCGACACGGGGGCTCCCGGGGCGGCCACCCACACTGGCCCGTCCTGCTCGGGGCTGGAGGACCCTGTTCCACGGGAGCAGGGCCAGTCTTGAGCCTCACGCCGCGACGCCACCCACGGCCTCCCCGGGGACGGGGCCAGCAGCTCCCCAGCCCCGGCTCGGTCGGAGTTTCTGGGGCTGGACAGAGGAGAGGACTTAGTGCACCTGCCAGCACCCAGATTCCACTCCAGCACCCCAGAGGGTTCCCTGGCCCGACAGGAGTGACCCCGAGCACAGACAGAAGTGAGCCTGAGCACAGAGCCGGGAGTGACCCTGAGCACAGAGCTGGGAGTGAGCCCTGAGCACAGAGCCGGGAGTCACCCTGAGCACAGAGCCAGGAGTCAGCCCTGAGCACAGAGCCGGGAGTCACCCTGAGCACAGAGCCGGGAGTGAGCCCAAGCCCAAATAAATTAATAAATACAATAGAAAGTCTTTCCCCACGTGGGTGCCGCCCGCAGGAGCCGGGGGCTCTGCTCTCGCCCGAGGCAGGGGGGTTCCGGGCAGGGGCCCCGTGTGCCGTCCTCACTGCGGGGAGGAGGCAGGGCCATGAGCCTGGGCCCCGCTGCCTCACCCGCCGGCTGAGGAAAGGACGGAGCAATCGGGGCTGGCGGCAGGTGAATGTCTGTGTTTATCGGGCGGGGGCAGGTCACAGTAGCCCCCGCCGGCCCCCCAGGGTTCAGGGTCCGCACGGCTGTGACCAGGGACTCTGTGCCTCAGGGCCGGGGCGCCCACCCCTAGGGGCTCCCGCAGGCCTGGGCCTCGTCCCTGGAGACTCCACAGCCCCTGGGGGCCGCCCTGGTCACCCACGCGCACTCGGCACAGCCACAGGCCGGCCCACAGCAGGACTCACGCACGGCGTGGGGCGTCCCACAGCCCTGGTGGACCCTGGGACCCGTCAGGGCAGCTTCCCCTGGACAGTCACTCAACAAACACCTGTAACAGCACGTGCTCGGGACAGGAACTGCATCTGACACCTCCAACACACACACATGCACACGCATGCACACCCCCCCACACTCGCACACACATGCGCACGTGCATACATGCACACATGCTCACACACATGCGCACACACTCACACATGCACACACATGCACATACACACATGCACACACTCACACACTCACACATGCACATGCACACACATGCACATATACACATGCACACTCGCACACATGCACACACATGCACATACACTCACACACATGCACACATGTGCACACACACATGCACACACACTCATAAACATGCACGCATGCGCGCAACACTCACACGCACACACGCACACTGCGTTTGCGGGTCCTTCCCTGAGGAGAACCTGTCAGCGGGGCTGCACAACGTGAGAATTTACTCCGAGTCCAGCTCACAAGCAAGAAACTTGAGTCACAAAGAGCCCCTGAGTTCCAGGGACGCAGACGGTGCCCCGCAGCCGGGGGGGCCCACGGGTGTCACCGCGCCACGGAGGGTGGCTGCAGAGACGCCTCGGCACACACAGGGCATCCGACACCCCGAGTGTCCCCAGAGCCTCGCCCGAGTGATCGGGGCAGAGTCTGGGGTGAGCCCTGAGCACTGCGGGGTGGAGCCCCAAAGTTTTAAATAGGTCAGTGGAGAGAGTGAGTTTGTGATGTGCTGTGCGGTGGACTCGGCCTGTCCTGACCTTCACCAGCTCACGCTGACTCCCCCTGCTCCCCCCCAAACACTCAGTGTTGGGTCAGTGTCGGCCACGAGGAGAAAGTCAAGGAGTGTGTGTGTGCGTGTGTGTGCGTGTGTGTACATGTGTGTTTGTGCGTGTGTGTATGCATGTGTGTGTGCATGTGTGTACGTGTGTGTGCGCGTGTGTGCATGTGTCTATGCGTGTGTGTACGTGTGTATGCGTGTGTGCATGTGTCTATGTGTGTGTGTGTACGTGTGTATGCGTGTGTGTGCGTGTGCGTCTGTGTGCGTGTGCGCGTGCTGGGGGTCATGCTACTGGAGGTCGTGGGATTTTCTCGCTGAGGAGAGTGCGGATAGTTGGCTCTTCATTTGGACGATGGCTTTGCTGGAGAGCGACTTGCCCGAGTGCTGAGAACTTTCTGGAAAGGGCCCTAGCGGGAGGCACCCAGGGTGGCCGAGTCCCGCCCGGGGAAACAGCGGAGCACCAGCGCGGGGAGGGAGGTTTCGGCTCCCGAGGACCCGGGGCCATGGGGACGCCCGCCGGGCCAGCGTCTCACACGACATCGCGGCCCCTCGGCACATCCGGAGTCTCTCGGACTGGAGGTTAGGGACACGGCCTCGATGAACAGGCCTGCGACCCGCCCCCCACACCCCCGCAAAGGGCCCTTCACCACTGCCGCTGGCCCGACACCCCCCCTGTCTCTCTGTCTCTCCCTCCCTCCCTCTCCCCTCCCTCCCTCCCTTTCTCTCTTCCTCCCTTCCCCCTCCCTCCCTTTCCCCTCCCTCCCTCTCTCCCCCTCCCTCCCTTCCCCCTCCCTCCTTCCCCCCTTCCCTCCCTCCCTCCCTCCCTCTCTTCCTCCCTCCCTCTGTCTCTCTGTCCCTCCCTCCCTCCCTCCCTCCTTCCCCCCCCTCCCTCCCTCCCTGACAGGCTACCCTGCCCTATGTCAGCAGAGGGGCCGAGTGGCTGCCTCGGGGCTCCCTAGTCCCGACTCCATCCACACCCACTGGGGCGCAGGAGGCAGGGGGAGGCGGGGGTGGGGGAGGCAGGGGCATCTCCCCCGGCCCTGCAGCCTCTCTCCCTCCCCACCATTCCTTCCTCTCTGGGGACTGTTTGGAGTCACAGGCAGGACCCGTGGGTGCGCCCGTAGCCCAGGGACTGGCTCTGACACCCCCCAGCCCCCCTCCCTTTGTCTGCACACGTGAGGCAGCTCGGGCAGGGTTGCGCCCGCCTTCCCGGCCAGCCGTGCAGAACCCGCAGCCTCCGTGGGGCCCCTGGCTGGGCTCTGCGGGGCCCCTGGAAATCCCTGCTATTGACTTACATCCTCTCTTGAAGAAATAATTAATATTGATTCATCGGAGGCACTTAGCTTGGCAATAATTGAACCCAATTCACAATAAAAGCAAGTCAGTTGTGGTTAAAATTTTTAATAGTGATGGCCTTTTCCTTTTATTTCTGTGTTGAGATGTTATTTGACCCTGGATAAAATCCATCTGACACATTCAAGTTAAACAAAGCCAAAATATTGATGTGGGTGGGTAGACTCGGAGGCAATTAGGACTTCTGAAGCGAACGTCAGAAGAATTGGCATAACAGGGAAACCATTAAACAGGACGCATTCTTCAGAACAGATTTGAAAATGCCTCTCAAATTGTAACGTAAGTAAAACAGCCGACGACGTTAGATGAAAACGTGATTTGTGCAAATCTAATTTGTGAATATCTGAAGGAGTCAAGAGTTTGTAACGGTTCTCATCTTTTAAAGAAAAGAATTCATTCTGTACCCCACACAGTGAATCTAAATTATTCACATATCCCATTTAAGAAACATTTTTTTGGATGTCAGTGATATTTAAAAATGGCCTGCACAAATTAGACTTTGCTACATTTTTCTGCAGCTTATAACTCATTTTTGATCAGGAAAAATCATTGCAACATTATTTATAATATCCTGGATTTCTAAATGACCCAAGCATCCGATATTTTTATGAACTAGTTATCTAGAAATAATTAAATAGAAGAGGATTAAATTGAGTATAATCCATTCCATGGGACTTTAGGGAACAAAACTCATACTCCGAGGTTAAGAACGAAAACAATTCATTACAAGGCTTCTGCCGCCCAATGTTTGAAAACGGTCGATTCTGTCTTCATGACTCGATGCCGCCACGCCCGTGGTTAGACGCGTGTCAGTCCCACCAAGTCACCTGGAACAACCGTCGACTTGCAGAACGCAGAGTATTGTGGGGGGTGCGGGGGGGGCATCGCCGTCTCCGCCTGGACCGTGACGCTGACGGGGAGACCCCGGGCCTGCCTCGGGACCCTGGGCGAGAGCCCCCGGCCCACACCCCGCCCGGACAGGGCACCGCGGCCGTGCCCAGGAACACCGGCCCCCAGCACGGCTCCGCCCGCCCCCTCTCTCGCCGTGAGGGCGTCCTGTGGTCGCCCCATTTCCTGGACACGGGCAGCTGGAGGCCGCGTGGAGCCAGGGGCTGTGTGCCAGGGGTCGCGTGGCCCTGTCCCGCATACCAGAGCCCCCACAGATGGGACCCTCTGTGGGCCGGCCCGGTGCTCCTGACGGCCTCACATGCTCCTGACAGGGATGTGCTCCTGCGCGAGCAGCAAAACCCGGTCCCCGAGACACATGAGACACGCCAGCCCCCGAGACACACGAGACACGCCAGCACAGTCCCCGAGACACACGAGACACGCCAGCACAGTCCCCGAGACACACGAGACACGCCAGCCCCCGAGACACACGAGACACGCCAGCCCCCGAGACACACGAGACACGCCAGCCCCCGAGACACATGAAACACGCCAGCACAGTCCCCGAGACACACGAGACACGCCAGCACAGTCCCCGAGACACACGAGACACGCCAGCCCCCGAGACACACGAGACACGCCAGCACAGTCCCCGAGACACACGAGACACGCCAGCCCCCGAGACACACGAGACACGCCAGCCCCCGAGACACACGAGACACGCCAGCCCCCGAGACACACGAGACACGCCAGCCCCCGAGACACATGAAACACGCCAGCACAGTCCCCGAGACACACGAGACACGCCAGCACAGTCCCCGAGACACACGAGACACGCCAGCCCCCGAGACACACGAGACACGCCAGCCCCCGAGACACGAGACACGCCAGCCCCCAAGACACACGAGACACGCCAGCACAGTCCCCGAGACACACGAGACACGCCAGCACAGTCCCCGAGACACACGAGACACGCCAGCACAGTCCCCGAGACACACGAGACACGCCAGCCCCCGAGACACACGAGACACGCCAGCCCCCGAGACACACGAGACACGCCAGCCCCCGAGACACACGAGACACGCCAGCCCCCGAGACACACGAGACACGCCAGCCCCCGAGACACGAGACACGCCAGCACAGTCCCCGAGACACACGAGACACGCCAGCCCCCAAGACACACGAGACACGCCAGCACAGTCCCCGAGACACACGAGACACGCCAGCACAGTCCCCGAGACACACGAGACACGCCAGCCCCCGAGACACACGAGACACGCCAGCCCTCGAGACACACGAGACACGCCAGCCCCCGAGACACACGAGACACGCCAGCCCCCGAGACACACGAGACACGCCAGCCCCCGAGACACATGAAACACGCCAGCACAGTCCCCGAGACACACGAGACACGCCAGCCCCCGAGACACACGAGACACGCCAGCCCCCGAGACACACGAGACACGCCAGCACAGTCCCCGAGACACACGAGACACGCCAGCACAGTCCCCGAGACACACGAGACACGCCAGCCCCCGAGACACACGAGACACGCCAGCCCCCGAGACACGAGACACGCCAGCCCCCGAGACACACGAGACACGCCAGCACAGTCCCCAAGACACACGAGACACGCCAGCACAGTCCCTGAGACACACGAGACACGCCAGCACTCTCCCTGAGACACACGAGACATGTCAGCACCCTCCCCGCGGCCACCCAGGGAGTTGCAGGGAAAGGTCGCGCCTCCATCAACATCTGTGCTCCCTTTCAGAGCATAGTCAGTGCTGGGCTGGGCTGCTGAGCACACCCAGCTGTGCTCAGGCCTTGCTCCTGGTTCAGTGCTCAGGGATCACTCCTGGCCGTGCTCAGGGGACCATTCTCAGTGTTGGGTCAGACCAGGGCAGGCCACGTGCGAGGCGAGTGTTTCCATCCCCTCACTAATCTCTGCCCCTCCAACACCAATGGTTTTAATTCACAATCTCTCTCCCCCTTGGACCCACTTTTCATGAATTCAGACACTTAATTCTTCAACTCTATCGCCAATGCCTTTGACGTGTCTGACTTGGGACTGTTAGAGATGCAATCTGAAGGGTTATTATTCAGAAATGGGTTTTGCTTGTCTGCTTTGTACCCAAGGTGCTGACCAACTTCATAGAAAGCACGTGATACATAAAACAATAAATTAGTAATAAATAAAGAAAATACAATACAATATAATAAATAAAATAAGATAAAGAAATGAATTTTTAAAATACAAATAATAAATTAGTAATAAAAGGCATTAGGCACTTCCCAAATAGAGGACCAAGTTAAATCACTGTATCACTGTATCACTGTCATCCCGTTGATCGTTGATTTTCTTGAGTGGTCTCAGTAATGTCTCGATTCGTCCTACCCTGAGATTTCAGCAGCCTCTCTTTACTCGTCCTTCCCAGCGGTGCCTCATTGGAGGCTCTTTCAGGGCCAGGGGAATGAGACCCATCATTGTCACTGTATTTGGCATATGAATACACACGGAGAGCTTGCCAGGCTCTGCCGTGCGGGCAGGAAGCTCTCGGTACCTCGCCAGTTTCTCTGAAAGGGAGAACGAGGCTCTGAGAGGTCCAGTTAAATCGTGTTTTTAAATAAACACCTAGAAGAACAGTCTGGAGATATCGCTTCCTTCAGAGAGGTCACTGACAATCAGCTGGACGCCAAGGAAAGTTTTCCGGGGACTGGGGCCTAGTGAGGGACCGTCTCTGAAACACAGCGGTGAAGGCAGCCGGGGAGAGGAGAATCAGGTCTGCGGAAGCCCCAGAGCCCTGCAAGTCTGAGAGAAGAGCCTGGGTCAGCCTCCGAGGGCAGAGACCACTCCCGGCCCACGGGCGGGGCAAGGGGGCCCAGCTGGGAAGGACTCGGCTAGCGCTGCTGTCTCTGAGCTCTCGGGTCTGAGGGCACGACCCCCGGGCGCCCCAGGGGCTGTGGCCACAGCCCTGCCGCGAGGCAACGAGGGGCTTATTCCCCCGGGACCCCGCCGGGCAGGGGTCTAGGCGCGGGGTCTGACAGTGGGCAACGCTGTCTGATCGGGGCCGTCTGCCAAATGGGTCAGAACACAGACAGACATTTCGGTCTACACTTATGTATAGCGCATAGACGTTCGGGTCCTCTGGCGGCCTGACCCGGACGCCGGTCACCGCCGTGGACGGCTGAGCGGAAGCCGGCCCTGCGGAGGAACTGTCCCGTGTCCCTGTATCGCCCCGTCGCCATGATGTGGGCGAGGGTGCGTCTCCTTGCCGTGACTCCAAACACCGTCTCATGCTTCCCCTCGGCAGCCCCGCGGCTGGCGGATACCACTCGAGGGAGGCAGCGGCCGGGCCAGCGCCCGCCAGGACACTCCTGCGTCCACCCGTGTGCTCCTCTCCGTCGTGCCGAGGGGTCAGTCACTGTGCTCGGAGCCGGCGGGCAGAGACGGTCCTGTGGAGCAAGTGCTGAGGACTGAACCTGGGTCCCTGCAGGCCAGGCGAGTGCTCAGGGCCCGTGCTGTGTCCCGGACCCCACAATGTCTGACCCTTGAGCCATCACTGCGAGAAGGTGGGTGGGCGGGGAGGGTTATTTTACAGAACTGGACAAAGCTGTTGTCACCCAGTCACCACGGTTTGTTCCCACATTCTTCCCCGCGAGGGAAGGAGACGCCAGGCCGGAGCGAGTCTCCTGAGGCGAGGGAGCCTGGCCGAGCACCAGCGTCCCCTGCGAGGTCACCTGTGGAGGGGCCTGCCGCCGCGGGGGCAGGGGGCCGGGCCCCGCCTCCTGCCTTCTTCCCCCCCAGCAGCTGCTGTTCTCTGAGTCTCAGCAGCGAGCACTGGAAGGGGGAGTTTTAAAAGGCCAGTCCTGTGGACCACCATGATGGCTCCACAGCGCCCGAAGGAGAGAGAGAGTCGGAGGGCGGGGGGGAGGGGTGGGGTGGCGGGGGGGACACTGGGACCCCTGGGGGTGGAGAATGGGCATGGGTGGAGGGGTGGGTGCCCGGATATTCACTGTCATCCCGTTGCTCATCGATTTGCTGGAGCGGGCACCAGTAGCGTCTCCATTGTGAGACTTGTTGTGACTGTTTTTGGCATATCCAATACGCACGGGTAGCTTGCCGGGCTCTGCCGCGAGGGCTCGATACTCTCGGTAGCTTGCCGGGCTCTCTGAGGGGGGCGGAGGAATCGAACCCGGGTCGGCCGCGTGAAAGGTGAAGGCCCAACCGCTGTGCTATCGCTCCGGCCCACTCTGATATTGTTTGGTTGAAATGTAACCACGACACTTTGTAAGTCTGTAGCTGTATCTCCAGTGAGTCACTCAAACAATGATGATGAAAAGGCTTCACGCCAACGAGGTCATAACAGACCAGAGGTCACAGTCAGTCCCACCCACGGGAGAGACGCAAGCTGAGCGGCTAAGGCTCGTGTCTCCCGCGAGGTGCTCGCCTGCACACGCCCAGCCTGGTCCACCCCCGAGCCCCAAGGGGCCCCCGAGCACCCTCAGGAGTGACCCCTGAGCACAGAGCCAGGAGTAGCCCCTGAGCACTGCCTGGGATCCCCAAACTTGGAGAAAACTCAAACACGACGGGAAACAGGTTCTGAGGGGCTGGCAACGTGGGTCATTCCTTCTGCATTCACACCGGGAAGTGTCTCTGGGCCCGTGTCTCTGACCCATGTCTCTGGCCCGTGTCTCTGGACCAGCGTCTCTGGCCTGTGTCTCTGGCCCGTGTCTCTGGCCCGTGTCTCTGGGCTTCTCCCATCCCCCTCCCTCGAGGCCCCGGGCCCAGCTTTGGTCCTGCCCCGCGTGCTGGGCCACAACTGGCATGACCGGACACAGCGCCCGCCAGCACACGGCCCGGCCTGTGGCCGGAGCTTTTGGTGGGTCCCGTGGACACTCCAGAGGCAGTTTGGTGCCTGGGCCGGGCCGTGTCCCGTGGGCACACACCCGAGTTGCTGTTCTGGGGGCGGCTGGGGGCCGCTGTGGCCTCCCTGGACAGCGGCCGGGCGCGGCAGGCGGGACAACGGGGACAAGCGCCGTGAGGCTCCGCCGGACAGTGCTCACATCGGCTGGGGACGCAGCTCGCACCCTCGTGTCCTGGGCCGGCCTCTGGCTGCGCTCAGCCTCTCGGGAAATCCCCCCGCACCTCTGTTCCAGCCTCGGGACTCGGGACACGACGGTCCGTCCCCGCGAGCCGCAGGACCCCTGGACGCCGGAGGAGACCCAGTGCCTGGACGCTTCCCCGGAGCCCCGGGAGCTGCTCCCGCCCAGCGGGGCTGGCGTTGCTCTGAGAGGGTTCGAGGGGCTCAAAGGGCCCGGCAGACCCAGCTCCAGGCCCCCGCCCCGGGCGGGCGCGGCAGCAGCCCTGGGCCCCAACACATATTTTCTCTATTTAAAAGTTTCTTTTCAATATTTTAATCCTTTAAGCAGCGTAATTGTTTTTCCACTTGCAGTTGGGAAAAAGGGCCCATTGTTGTGATTGTGCCATTCATGCAATAAATAGATGCTGCTGCTTTTTTTAAAAATTTTATTTTAACTCCTGTTGGCTGGTGGATCTGAAAATAAAAGCTTTTCTAAGAAACCGAGACATAAAATTTCGCATTGCCAATCTCCTGGCTTTTAAATGTTTTAAACCAGGAAATAATTTCCATGTGACTGTAAACTTTTTAATTACCACGTTGTCCTCTGAAAGCCTTTCTGCAGCAACACGTTCCTCTAATGGCCACGGAGCGGCTGCGTTCTGGAGAACAAAAGGGAACCAGACACAAACCCGGAGCGACCCCAGAGGACCGTGTCATTAGGAGCAGTCGGGAGACTAATTTTAGTAAAAATACAGTTTCCGTGGGGTTTGCTCTTGAGTCAAGGTCGCTCTGGGGACTTGGGCGCGTCCTTGGCGGCACGTCCCTTGGGAGGCGGCCGGGAGGCTCAGACAGTTCAGGTTCTTCAGGTTTTCTTCCCCACACCTGAGGGGGTGGTTTTCCTTGGGCTTTGTGGGCTCTGAAATGACTTTCCATGACACGGTGCTGCTGTTGGGTGAAGGTGACCCGCGGCCTCTCTTGCGTCCCTCCCGGCTCGGCCGCTGAGAGCTGGGCAGGGGTTCGCGTGTTCCCGGGATGTGAGTCTGAGGGCCCAGGCGGGTGTCAACGGGAGGAGAGCAGGTTCCTTCCCTGCACCGGCCACCCCGACTCTCGGTCAGACCGTCTGGCGGCTTGTCACGGGAAAGGGGGTCCAGCCAAGGACGGGTTCCCGCGGCCCTGCAGCCCGTGCGGTCCCCAGCGCTCTCCGTGCGGCCGCGGCCTGGGTGTCTCCGGAACCGCTGAGCCGCTTCTTGCGTCTCTGGGCCCCTGAGCTCCCAGCCCGGCCGTCCAGGAGAGCCGCATCGCACAGAACCTTCTGGCTAAGTTCTCCGCAACGTCCCGGCTCCGGCCTCTCGGGGAGCCCCCCTGGGGCCGCCCCCTCCGCTGCTCCCGCTTAGGCAGACGTGCCCACCCCGGGTCTGACCCCGGCTGCTGTCTTGTGGGAATCAGCTCGGGGTCACGACCCCGAGAAGCTCTCCAGGGGCCTCCAAGCTCCTGGTCTTCAGAGGGGGGAGCTTGAGGCGCCACCTGTTCCTAGCTGGGGGGTCCTGTCAAAGGCTCGGGGTGTGGGGTGGGACCCCGTGCTCCTGGCCGGCAGGGTGCTGACGGTGCCCGGGGAGGGGGAGGGGAACTGGGCGCCGCGGCCTCTGCCGGCCCTCGGGAAGCTCCTTCGCAGCCGAGTTGCTAGAGGTGACTCGGGTCCAGCCCTGTCCTCCCTCTCCTCCTGGGACACGGCTGTCCTCCCCGGAGTCATCCGCAGAGAGCGACTTAGAGACGGGCCCCCGCAGTGCAGGGTCTGGAGAGGTCAGACACTCCCTTGGCATTCGGCGAGTCCACGTCACGGGGGCCAGATTGTTCTCCCACGTCCCCCGGTGCGAGGGCGAGACTCCCTGGCCAGTCCCGAGGCTCCGTGGGTGGACACGGGGCAACTCCCCGAGGAGCACGGCCAGCACAGACACTGCTGGCCAGGGGCCCCTGCGCTGCCCGGCCGGGAGGCTCGTGGGCGCCCCCAGGAGCCGGTGAGGCGAGCGCTATGGAGGGGAAGTGGGCCACCCGCCATTTCCGGAATATTCTCCCACTTGGGCACTCGGAGATCTCCACTCTATCATCATGGTTCTTTGTATTAGTTCATGCTTTTGATTTTAGGCCCCGTCCAGCTCTGTTCAGAGCTTACTCCCGGCTCAGTGCTCAGGGATCACTCCTGGTGTTGCTCTTGGGAACCCGACGTGGTGTCAGAAATGAAGATGGGTTTAGTCCCACGCAAGACGGTGACGCGACCTCTGCACTCGGCTTTCTGATTCCTGACTTTATATTTGCTTGGCTTGGCTAAGCGTGCGTGCGTGCGTGTGTGTGCGCACGCGCGCGTCTGTGCGTGTGTGTGTGTATTTGAGTATCATGGCAAAGCAATTAACTCAGTAATGTTGCTGAAAAAAGAAGCCACATTATTAGAATAGTAGAAACTACACATTTTCCAAAAACGTTACGATGCCAGAGATGTTGGGAATAGAGGAATCAAATCAAATCGAACGTATTTATTTGCCCATGCAGAGGTAAAAGTTATTAAGTGATGTCTGTGAATAGATGTTTTTCCCCAAAGGAAACTGTAATTTTCCCTCACGATTTCCTGATGTAAAATAGAGCCGATCATTCCCAACACACATGTCACACTTCTTTTAATAATCTTTCACTTGAGGATTACAGGAGATTTATTCAAAAGTAGAAATGATGAGTTGTGAAGTGCTGAGCATGATTCACGTAATAGAATATTATGATAAACCTGATGCACATATTACATTTTGGTTTAGACGAATCTGGTTTGGAGGGTAAACATGTCACCGATTTCCTGCCTGCTGATTCGAGAACAAGCCACCACTGCAGCACGTTCCCCCCGGGCCCGCCTGAAGCCCCTCTAGCGGTGCAGCGTCTCCGGGCCCCCGACCGCGCAGTGGACACTGCCCAGGGAAGGGCTCCCGGACGTTACAGAGCACGGCCGCGCCCTGACCCAGCCGAGGGTCTGTCTGGACCTGTGCTCGCTGGTCCGTAGCAACGTGGCTCACGGCTGGGGACGGGACGGTCACCTCAAGCCCGGGGGGGCATTTGGGCACCTCTGCCGTCCTGCCAGCGGGCGGCCGAGCTCCCGGGCACCAGGGCAGCCCCGAGTTTGCTCTACACACGGCCTCACCCTGCCCATCACTCAGCTGCTGCGGGGGACCCGGGCCTTGGCCTAGGAGCCAGCAGGACCAAGGTCAGCAGGTCGGGACCGGCCCCCAGCCCTGTCCACGCCTCCCGGGGCCTGGCTGCAGATGATCAGTGCCCAGGCGCCTTCTCCTGGACGGCACAGCCCTGGCCGCCGTGCCTGCACGTGAGAAGGAGGGAGGGAAGGGGAGAGGGAGGGGGGAGGGAGGGAGGGAGGGAGGGAGGGAGGGAGGGAGGGAGGGAGGGAGGGAGGGAGGGAGGGAGGAAGGAAGGAGGGAAGGCAGGAAGGAAGGAAGGAAGGAAGGAAGGAAGGAAGGAAGGAAGGAAGGAAGGAAGGAAGGAAGGAAGGAAGGAAGGAAGAAAGGGAGGGAGGGAGGAAGGGAGGGAGGGAAGGAGGGAGGAAGGAAGGGAGGAAGGAAGGAAGGAAGGAAGGAAGGAGAGAACAAAGGAGGGAAGGAAGAAGAAAAGGAGGGAAGGAAGAAGAAAAGGAAGGAAGGAGGAGAGAATGAAGGAAAGAAGGAAGGAGGGAACAAAGGAGGGAGGAAGGAAGGGAAGGAGGGAGGGAAGGATGGATGGGGGAAGGATGGAGGGAGGATGGAGGGAGGGATGAAGAAGCGACAGTCAGAGCATTCATTGGGAGTTCCCAGAGCTGAAGGGTTCGGCACCCAGAACCAAGAGGCCCGAAGGGGAACAGCTAAAAGAAATCCAAATAAAAGTGCTCCGAGACATCCTAGTGGAATGACAAAAACCACAGAGAGAGGTAAAATACTGAAGCAGAAGATCCGAAGAGGGAAATTTCATACCCAGAAGCATTCTTAAGGTCTCTAGGAGACTTTCCAGAAGACAGCGGTGGGGCATGATGGGGAAATCCCACTGAAGGGAGAACCTCCCCAGTGAAACGCCCCAGCCACCTCAGACCGAAGGAATGACACGAGTCTGCACAGATGAACAACTCAGGAACTTCATAGACTCGAAACCGCTGTTACAAGAACCAAATGGGCTCCTTTAAGACAGCATGAGTCCCAGGAGCGTGACGGACTCCTGCAGAAAGACGGCACAAAACTCCGTAACAGTGACCTCTCTCAACGCCAAGATGTCCGACAAAGTGTAGTGACTTAAAAAGCACGGTATTAGAACGAAGACAGGGCCTCAGATCAGAGGAATATACCCGGAGTCGGACCCTCAGGTGTATCATCAGTTAAACGAACAAAGCTGTGAAGCAGAGCAGGGAACTCCTCTCCAGCAGCGAGGCTGGGGAAACTGGTCACCTACATTCAAAAATAATAAACTTAGACCTCTTTCTAATGCCATGCACAAAAATCAAACCAACATGGGTAAAAACTATTGATATCAGACCTGAGTCCATTAGTCACACACAGGAAGACGTAGGCAGAACTCCCCAACTCCCCACAAAGCTAAAGGCATCCTCGAAGATGAAACACTCACCAAGCAGGTGGAAAGAGATTTCCTTAAAAGCGTGCGACATTAAACTAGAAGCTTCTGCACTTCAAAGGAAATGATGACCCGGATACAAAGGCAGCCCACGGGACGGGAGAAATTATTTACCCAACACTCATCTGATAAGGGGCTAATATCAAAGGCACGTAAGTCACTGGTACAACTTTACAAGGAAAATAAAACATAGAACCCCATCAAAAAATGGGGAGAAGGAATGAACCGAAACTTCCTGGAAGAAGAAACACAATTGGCGAGAAGGCACGTGAAAAATTGCTCTGGATCACTCATCACCCGGGAGACGCAAATCAAAACAACACCCGGGTATTGTCTGACAGCACAGAGACCGGCACACATCCAAAGGCACAGTCGGTGCTGGGTGGCTGTGTGTGGG